>NC_134360.1:95835583-95969867 GCF_048569485.1 Anomaloglossus baeobatrachus | reverse complement strand
ACTTACTTTTGAAGTGTTCGATGACCGGACGAATTTTGAACAGTCTGTCAAAATTCGGGTCATCGCGGGGAAGACTGTCCGCATTGTCCCTAAAATGTAAAAATTTGTGCATGGCCTCAAAACGCTTACGGGTCATAACCATGCCAAATACTGGAGTGTTGTATAAAATATTAACACTCCAATATTGGCGAAGTTGTGGCTTCTTCACCAGCCCCATGTGAAGAGTGAGACCCCAATACTTCAACATTTCTACTGAATCCGTCGGGGTCCAGCTAGAAAATGCTGAGTTAGCATTTTGGGCCAAAAATCGTTGGGCGTTGAGATTCGTTTGCACCACCATGAGACTGACAAACTCTTCAGAGAAATAGACTTTGAAAAAGTCTATTGCTCCAAGGTTTGTAGCATCAAACTGGATTCCTGGTTGGGGAAGAAACTCAGGAATCTGTGGTGCAAAGTTTTCAGGGACTGGGGTCCATACCCGGTCACTAGCGCTAGGTTGGGGGTCCCTAGCACTAGTGCTGGGCTGGGGTTCACTCACGCTCTGCTCCGAGTCTTCTCCCCTGGGCTCCGGCTCTTCTCCCCTGGGCTCCGGCTCTTCTCCCCTGGGCTCCGGCTCTTCTCCCCTGGGCTCCGGCTCTTCTCCCCTGGGCTCCGGCTCTTCTCCCCTGGGCCCCGGCTGATACCTCGTCCTACGACGTCTTCGCGGTGGTCCTTCGTCACTGGTGGAGGAATCGGCTTGGGAGGAACAGAGGAATGTGGGGTCATCTCCCTCGCTATCAGGCTCGGAGGCAACAAAGGCATATGCCTCCTCATCTGAATAACGTCTCTGGGATCGGGACATTGTATGTGTGGTGTGTGTACAAAAACTTTATTTAGTGTTTGTGTGTGTGAGAAAAAAAATACCTTTATTTAGTGTATGTGTGTGTTTGTGTCTCTGATGAACAAGGAAAATCTAGAAAGAAAGAGAAAATACAAAAAAATATTAGTTTGGCGAAATAAAGACGGCCGTCAGAAAAAAAAAAATGAGTGCCTGCCATTATGCACGAGTCTTGCATCGCATCATCCGCTCCTGTCTGGAAGCGAGCAACTGCGCTGGATAATGCGATGCAAGAGGGCGCGGCAGCGGATGGAGGGGCGGCAGATGAGAAAGGGCGCAGCGGATGGAGGCGCGGCAGATGAGAAAAGGCGCAGCGGATGGAGGATGGGAAAGGGCGCAGCGAATGGAGGAGCGGCGGAGGATGGGGGGGTGGGAGGTGAGATTGGGGATAGCTACCTTACAGGATGGATCTAGGCAGCAGGATCACAGCAGACAAAAGAGGCAGCAGATGAAGGAGGGTGAAAAGGATGGGAGAGAGCAGGCAGCAGATCAGGGAGGGGGGCAGAGTCTGATGGGAGAGAGCGATGGCACATGGAGGGAGGGGGGAGGCAGCACATGGAGGGGAGGCAGCACATGGAGGGGAGGCAGCACATGGAGGGAGGCAGCACATGGAGGGAGGCAGCACATGGAGGGAGGCAGCACATGGAGGGAGGGGGGAGGCAGCACATGGAGGGGGGAGGCAGCACATGGAGGGGGGAGGCAGCACATGGAGGGGGGAGGCAGCATATGGAGGGAGGGAGGCAGCACATGGAGGGAGGGAGGCAGCACATGGAGGGAGGGAGGCAGCACATGGAGGGAGGGAGGCAGCACATGGAGGGAGGGGAGGCAGCACATGGAGGGAGGGAGGCAGCACATGGAGGGAGGGAGGCAGCACATGGAGGGAGGGAGGCAGCACATGAGGGGAGGCAGCACATGAGGGGAGGCAGCACATGGAGGGAGGCAGCACATGGAGGGAGGCAGCACATGGAGGGAGGCAGCACATGGAGGGAGGCAGCACATGGAGGGAGGGGGGAGGCAGCACATGGAGGGGGGATGCAGCACATGGAGGGGGGGAGGCAGCACATGGAGGGGGGAGGCAGCACATGGAGGGAGGGAGGCAGCACATGGAGGGAGGGAGGCAGCACATGGAGGGAGGGAGGCAGCACATGGAGGGAGGGAGGCAGCACATGAGGGGAGGCAGCACATGAGGGGAGGCAGCACATGGAGGGAGGCAGCACATGGAGGGAGGCAGCACATGGAGGGAGGCAGCACATGGAGGGAGGCAGCACATGGAGGGAGGGGGGGAGGCAGCACATGGAGGGGGGAATGCAGCACATGGAGGGGGGAGGCAGCACATGGAGGGGGGAGGCAGCACATGGAGGGAGGGAGGCAGCACATGGAGGGAGGGAGGCAGCACATGGAGGGAGGGAGGCAGCACATGGAGGGAGGGAGGCAGCACATGGAGGGAGGGAGGCAGCACATGGAGGGAGGGAGGCAGCACATGGAGGGAGGGAGGCAGCACATGAGGGGAGGCAGCACATGAGGGGAGGCAGCACATGAGGGGAGGCAGCACATGGAGGGAGGCAGCACATGGAGGGAGGGGGGAGGCAGCACATGGAGGGAGGGGGGAGGCAGCACATGGAGGGAGGGGGGAGGCAGCACATGGAGGGGGGAGGCAGCACGTGGAGGGGGGAGGCAGCACGTGGAGGGGGGAGGCAGCACGTGGAGGGGGGAGGCAGCACGTGGAGGGGGGAGGCAGCACGTGGAGGGGGGAGGCAGCACGTGGAGGGGGGAGGCAGCACGTGGAGGGGGGAGGCAGCACGTGGAGGGGGGAGGCAGCACGTGGAGGGGGGGAGGCAGCACGTGGAGGGGGGGGAGGGGAGGCAGCACGTGGAGGGGGGGAGGGGAGGCAGCACGTGGAGGGGGGGAGGGGAGGCAGCACGTGGAGGGGGGGAGGGGAGGCAGCACGTGGAGGGGGGGAGGGGAGGCAGCACATGGAGGGGGGGAGAGGAGGCAGCACATGGAGGGGGGGAGAGGAGGCAGCACATGGAGGGGGGGAGGGGAGGCAGCACATGGAGGGGGGGGAGGGGAGGCAGCACATGGAAGGCGGCAGCCGATTAGGTGCAGTGGCAGCCGATGGAAGCGGCGGCCGATCGGGTGCAGCGGCGGCTGAAAAAGGTGGGTGCGACAAAGGGGACGGTGGCGGCAGGGACAGCGGCGTGGCGGGCAGGGACACCGGCGGGAACAGCGGCGTGGCGGGCAGCAGCGGTGGATCGGCGGGCAGGGACAGCGGCGGGAACAGCGGCGTGGGGGCAGGGACAGCGGCGTGTAAAGCGACGTGGCGGGCAGTGACAGCGGCGTGTAAAGCGGCGTGGCGGGCAGTGACAGCGGCGTGTAAAGCGGCGTGGCGGGCAGGGACAGCGGCGTGTAAAGCGGCGTGGCGGGCAGCAGCGGTGGATCGGCGGGGAGCGGCGGTGGATCTCGGCGGGGAGCGGCGGTGGATCTCGGCGGGGAGCGGCGGTGGATCTCGGCGGGGAGCGGCGGTGGATCTCGGCGGGGAGCGGCGGTGGATCTCGGCGGGGAGCGGCGGTGGATCTCGGCGGGGAGCGGCGGTGGATCTCGGCGGGGAGCGGCGGTGGATCTCGGCGGGGAGCGGCGGTGGATCTCGGCGGGGAGCGGCGGTGGATCTCGGCGGGGAGCGGCGGTGGATCGGGGGGGGGGGGGGCTATAACTTACCGATGGGCACCTGCAGCGACCGCTCTCATCAGCTTTCACGGACGGAGTGAAGCTGAGGGTAGCGGTCACATACAGGTCACCGGCACAAGATCCACAGTGATTGGGAGAGATCGGTCACAAGGCCGGTCTCTCCAATCAGAGCTGGGGGCGGGTGAAACAAAGTTCACCCAGCTCCAGCCAGTCATCAGTGCTACAGCAGCACTGATTATGGCTGGATTGCAATGTGTCAGCCATTTTCAATGGCTGACACATTACAGTGACTGTAATTGGCTGAGCGGCGTTCGTCAGCCAATCACAGCCTCTGTAGGTTCGGGGAGGAGGCACCACCCCTCCTGAGGTCAGGCAGAGGTCCCCTCCTTCCCGAATCCACCATTTAAGTAAACAAATTTCACTCCCCGGGGCTCCGGGACCGCGATTTCGCCAGGACGTACTGAGTACGTCATGGGTCGTTTAGCACCATGTGACCATGACGTACTCAGTACGTCCAAGGTCGTTAAGGGGTTAAACTAAGCAATTTTACTAGCAAACACTCAGTGTACCTAGTGGCATCCTATACGTGGCTATTGGACTTTGCTATAGTCCCACTAGTGCCAAGACATTTGCAGAGCGCATCTGCCTGCGTTGCACACTCCAACGAATTATAACTAAGCCATTATACTAGCACACACTCAGTGTACCTAGTGGCATCCTATACGTGGCTATTGGACTTTGCTATAGTCCCACTAGTGCAAAGACATTTGCAGAGCACGTCTGCCTGCATTGCACACTACAACTTTTTTAAACTAAGCAATTTTACTAGCAAACACTCAGTGTACCTAGTGGCATCCTATACGTGGCTATTGGACTTTGCTATAGTCCCACTAGTGCCAAGACATTTGCAGAGCGCATCTGCCTGCGTTGCACACTCCAACTAATTATAACTAAGCCATTATACTTGCACACACTAAGTGTTTTTTAGTGGCATCCTATACGTGGCTATTGGACTTTGCTATAGTCCTACTAGTGCCAAGACATTTGCAGAGCGCATCTGCCTGCGTTGCACACTCCAACTAATTATAACTAAGCCATTATACTAGCACACACTCAGTGAACCTAGTGGCATCCTATACGTGGATATTGGACTTTGCTATAGTCCCACTAGTGCCAAGACATTTGCAGCACGTCTGCCTGCGTTGCACACTCCAACTAATTATAACTAAGCCATTATACTAGCACACACTCAGTGTACCTAGTGGCATCCTATACGTGGCTATTGGACTTTGCTATAGTCCCACTAGTGCCAAGACATTTGCAGCACGTCTGCCTGCGTTGCACACTCCAACTAATTATAACTAAGCCATTATACTAGCACACACTCAGTGTACCTAGTGGCATCCTATACGTGGCTATTGGACTTTGCTATAGTCCCACTAGTGCCAAGACATTTGCAGCACGTCTGCCTGCGTTGCACACTCCAACTAATTATAACTAAGCCATTATACTAGCACACACTCAGTGTACCTAGTGGCATCCTATACGTGGCTATTGGACTTTGCTATAGTCCCACTAGTGCCAAGACATTTGCAGCACGTCTGCCTGCGTTGCACACTCCAACTAATTATAACTAAGCCATTATACTAGCACACACTCAGTGTACCTAGTGGCATCCTATACGTGGCTATTGGACTTTGCTATAGTCCCACTAGTGCCAAGACATTTGCAGCACGTCTGCCTGCGTTGCACACTCCAACTAATTATAACTAAGCCATTATACTAGCACACACTCAGTGTACCTAGTGGCATCCTATACGTGGCTATTGGACTTTGCTATAGTCCCACTAGTGCCAAGACATTTGCAGCACGTCTGCCTGCGTTGCACACTCCAACTAATTATAACTAAGCCATTATACTAGCACACACTCAGTGTACCTAGTGGCATCCTATACGTGGCTATTGGACTTTGCTATAGTCCCACTAGTGCCAAGACATTTGCAGCACGTCTGCTTGCGTTGCACACTCCAACTAATTATAACTAAGCCATTATACTAGCACACACTCAGTGTACCTAGTGGCATCCTATACGTGGCTATTGGACTTTGCTATAGTCCCACTAGTGCCAAGACATTTGCAGCACGTCTGCCTGCGTTGCACACTCCAACTAATTATAACTAAGCCATTATACTAGCACACACTCAGTGTACCTAGTGGCATCCTATACGTGGCTATTGGACTTTGCTATAGTCCCACTAGTGCCAAGACATTTGCAGCACGTCTGCCTGCATTGCACACTCCAACTAATTATAACTAAGCCATTATACTAGCACACAATCAGTGTACCTAGTGGCATCCTATACGTGGCTATTGGACTTTGCTATAGTCCCACTAGTGCCAAGACATTTGCAGCACGTCTGCCTGCTTTGCACACTCCAACTAATTATAACTAAGCCATTATACTAGCACACACTCAGTGTACCTAGTGGCATCCTATACGTGGCTATTGGACTTTGCTATAGTCCCACTAGTGCCAAGACATTTGCAGCACGTCTGCCTGCGTTGCACACTCCAACTAATTATAACTAAGCCATTATACTAGCACACACTCAGTGTACCTAGTGGCATCCTATACGTGGCTATTGGACTTTGCTATAGTCCCACTAGTGCCAAGACATTTGCAGCACGTCTGCCTGCGTTGCACACTCCAACTAATTATAACTAAGCCATTATACTAGCACACACTCAGTGTACCTAGTGGCATCCTATACGTGGCTATTGGACTTTGCTATAGTCCCACTAGTGCCAAGACATTTGCAGCACGTCTGCCTGCATTGCACACTCCAACTAATTATAACTAAGCCATTATACTAGCACACACTCAGTGTACCTAGTGGCATCCTATACGTGGCTATTGGACTTTGCTATAGTCCCACTAGTGCCAAGACATTTGCAGCACGTCTGCCTGCTTTGCACACTCCAACTAATTATAACTAAGCCATTATACTAGCACACACTCAGTGTACCTAGTGGCATCCTATACGTGGCTATTGGACTTTGCTATAGTCCCACTAGTGCCAAGACATTTGCAGCACGTCTGCCTGCGTTGCACACTCCAACTAATTATAACTAAGCCATTATACTAGCACACACTCAGTGTACCTAGTGGCATCCTATACGTGGCTATTGGACTTTGCTATAGTCCCACTAGTGCCAAGACATTTGCAGCACGTCTGCCTGCGTTGCACACTCCAACTAATTATAACTAAGCCATTATACTAGCACACACTCAGTGTACCTAGTGGCATCCTATACGTGGCTATTGGACTTTGCTATAGTCCCACTAGTGCCAAGACATTTGCAGCACGTCTGCCTGCGTTGCACACTCCAACTAATTATAACTAAGCCATTATACTAGCACACACTCAGTGTACCTAGTGGCATCCTATACGTGGCTATTGGACTTTGCTATAGTCCCACTAGTGCCAAGACATTTGCAGCACGTCTGCCTGCGTTGCACACTCCAACTAATTATAACTAAGCCATTATACTAGCACACACTCAGTGTACCTAGTGGCATCCTATACGTGGCTATTGGACTTTGCTATAGTCCCACTAGTGCCAAGACATTTGCAGCACGTCTGCCTGCGTTGCACACTCCAACTAATTATAACTAAGCCATTATACTAGCACACACTCAGTGTACCTAGTGGCATCCTATACGTGGCTATTGGACTTTGCTATAGTCCCACTAGTGCCAAGACATTTGCAGCACGTCTGCCTGCGTTGCACACTCCAACTAATTATAACTAAGCCATTATACTAGCACACACTCAGTGTACCTAGTGGCATCCTATACGTGGCTATTGGACTTTGCTATAGTCCCACTAGTGCCAAGACATTTGCAGCACGTCTGCCTGCGTTGCACACTCCAACTAATTATAACTAAGCCATTATACTAGCACACACTCAGTGTACCTAGTGGCATCCTATACGTGGCTATTGGACTTTGCTATAGTCCCACTAGTGCCAAGACATTTGCAGCACGTCTGCCTGCGTTGCACACTCCAACTAATTATAACTAAGCCATTATACTAGCACACACTCAGTGTACCTAGTGGCATCCTATACGTGGCTATTGGACTTTGCTATAGTCCCACTAGTGCCAAGACATTTGCAGCACGTCTGCCTGCGTTGCACACTCCAACTAATTATAACTAAGCCATTATACTAGCACACACTCAGTGTACCTAGTGGCATCCTATACGTGGCTATTGGACTTTGCTATAGTCCCACTAGTGCCAAGACATTTGCAGCACGTCTGCCTGCGTTGCACACTCCAACTAATTATAACTAAGCCATTATACTAGCACACACTCAGTGTACCTAGTGGCATCCTATACGTGGCTATTGGACTTTGCTATAGTCCCACTAGTGCCAAGACATTTGCAGCACGTCTGCCTGCGTTGCACACTCCAACTAATTATAACTAAGCCATTATACTAGCACACACTCAGTGTACCTAGTGGCATCCTATACGTGGCTATTGGACTTTGCTATAGTCCCACTAGTGCCAAGACATTTGCAGCACGTCTGCCTGCGTTGCACACTCCAACTAATTATAACTAAGCCATTATACTAGCACACACTCAGTGTACCTAGTGGCATCCTATACGTGGCTATTGGACTTTGCTATAGTCCCACTAGTGCCAAGACATTTGCAGCACGTCTGCCTGCGTTGCACACTCCAACTAATTATAACTAAGCCATTATACTAGCACACACTCAGTGTACCTAGTGGCATCCTATACGTGGCTATTGGACTTTGCTATAGTCCCACTAGTGCCAAGACATTTGCAGCACGTCTGCCTGCGTTGCACACTCCAACTAATTATAACTAAGCCATTATACTAGCACACACTCAGTGTACCTAGTGGCATCCTATACGTGGCTATTGGACTTTGCTATAGTCCCACTAGTGCCAAGACATTTGCAGCACGTCTGCCTGCGTTGCACACTCCAACTAATTATAACTAAGCCATTATACTAGCACACACTCAGTGTACCTAGTGGCATCCTATACGTGGCTATTGGACTTTGCTATAGTCCCACCAGTGCCAAGACATTTGCAGCACGTCTGCCTGCGTTGCACACTCCAACTAATTATAACTAAGCCATTATACTAGCACACACTCAGTGTACCTAGTGGCATCCTATACGTGGCTATTGGACTTTGCTATAGTCCCACTAGTGCCAAGACATTTGCAGCACGTCTGCCTGCGTTGCACACTCCAACTAATTATAACTAAGCCATTATACTAGCACACACTCAGTGTACCTAGTGGCATCCTATACGTGGCTATTGGACTTTGCTATAGTCCCACTAGTGCCAAGACATTTGCAGCACGTCTGCCTGCGTTGCACACTCCAACTAATTATAACTAAGCCATTATACTAGCACACACTCAGTGTACCTAGTGGCATCCTATACGTGGCTATTGGACTTTGCTATAGTCCCACTAGTGCCAAGACATTTGCAGCACGTCTGCCTGCGTTGCACACTCCAACGAATTATAACTAAGTTACATTGTCAGGGATATTTATTCTTTATTATTCTGCTGTTAATAAAGCTAGACCACCACTGCAATCTTCACCACCTCTCAATTTTTACTACCACATTTTCAGTCCACAATCTTGTCGCAATCAACATGAGTGGCAAAATGACAGATGCTGGTGGAAAGGGGAAGAGGCGTGGTGGAAAAGGCAAAAAAGGTTTTGTCAGTGGGGAAGGTGCCAAAGCTCCATTATCATCTGCTGAAGATAGACCATCTACTAGCAAAAGTAAGATGTCTACTACTTATTGTGGACAATCCGATGTGCTCCCTTTTTTACGGACACGAACAAGAGGAACAAAGGTAGATGATGGGCAAAAAAGGAAAATGCTTGAATGGATCTCAAGTGGTCCAACAAGTGCCCTCTCAGCCACTTCAAGTACCGCATCCAAAAAACACCATTCCTCTGAGTTGTCATCCCAATCACACTTGATTTCTCCCAGCTCTGAAGTCTCCATCAGCCCTGCACAGTATGGTGGAACTGAGATGGCTGAGTCTGCAGAGCTGTTCAGTCACACTATAGCCTGGGAATCAGAGGTCTGCTCCCAAGCTACAGTGAGTACAGAACAGGAAATGGTCTGCAGTGATGCCCAGAACCTTTGTGACTCAGATTCAGGCCGTGAGGACCAAGTTTCTGAGCATAATGTTGACCCTTTGTCACAAACTGTAACACCTGTGGTTATAGACAATGAGGAACATACTGATGAAGATGAGACGCAGATACCCGATTGGGATGACAACTTAAATATTCGGTCAGGGCAAGAAGAGGCTCGGTCTGAGGGGGAGGGGAGTGCGAACACAACAATTGATGATGACGTTCTAGATCCCACCTACTGTCAACCCCCAGTCAGGCACTCGAGGAGGTCAACAGAGGCGGTGGAGGAGGATGCAACCGACGACGAAGTTACCTTGCGCCTTCCTGGACAGAGTCGGAGCACTGGTAGCACGTCTACAACTGCATCCTCAGCCACCACTCTGCCTATGAGCATTATTCGGGGTGGATCAACAGGTCGCATGGCCTCTAAGCCTTGCCTAGCCTGGGCCTTTTTTCACATCGAAAAAGATCGCCCAACTCATGTGATATGTAACATTTGTCATGATTCTGTTAGTAGAGGTCAAAACCTCAGCAGTTTGACAACTTCTTCCATGAATCGTCACATGAATAAATATCATAAGTCCCGGTGGGAAGCTCACCGTGCTGCAATGCCGGCTAGCGGAGCGAACCATCCACCGCCCGCCCCTTCCAGTGCATCCGCGCGCTCTTCATCTTCTAGGACTGTGGGGACAGCTGTCACACCTGTTTTTCCACGCAAAACTTCCACCACTGTAACCGCAACAGGCAGTTTGCTTGTAAGGTCGTCAGTTGGTTTGGAAGGGGAAACAAGTGAGTGTGTACAGCTCTCTCAGACATCGATAGCACCAACGTTGGATGAAGGCAACATCATGTCTCCGCCTGCACTTTCCTCACAAACCTGCATTTTTCCAGGGACACCCTACTCAACACCGTCTACACACAGCAGCCAGATCTCTGTCCCTCAGATGTGGTCAAATAAAAGGCCACTTCCTCCGACCCATGACAAAGCTAAGAGGTTGACTCTATCCCTCTGTAAGCTGTTGGCTACCGAAATGCTGCCTTTCCGCATAGTGGACACACAGGATTTTAGAGACCTTATGTCTGTCGCTGTGCCCCAGTACCAGATGCCTAGTCGCCACTACTTCTCTAAGAAAGGTGTGCCCGCGCTACACCAGCATGTCGCACACAACATCACCGCTTCCTTGAGAAACTCTGTGTGTGAACGGGTGCATTTCACCACCGATACTTGGACCAGTAAGCATGGACAGGGACGTTACATGTCGCTGACTGGGCACTGGGTAACTATGGTGATAGATGGTGAAGGGTCTGCTGCACAAGTCTTGCCGTCCCCACGACTTGTGTGTCAATCCTCTGTCTGTCCAAGTTCCGCCACAGCTTCTGCATCCTCCACCTCATCTGGGTCCTCCACCTCCGCCCTAAGCCTGCCTGGTCAGGCCACCAGCGTTCTCACTGCGCAGAAGGAATCACGCACGCCTCATTACTATGCTGGCAGCCGAGCGCAACGGCATCAGGCGGTCTTTAGCTTGACATGTCTTGGTAATAAGAGTCACACAGCTGAGGAGTTGTGGTCAGCTCTGCGGTCCGAGTTTAATAAATGGTTGTCTCCACTCAACCTGCAGCCTGGTAAGGCCGTGTGCGACAATGCTGCAAACCTGGGTGCGGCCCTTCGCCTGGGCAAGGTGACACACGTACCTTGTATGGCTCACGTGTTGAACCTTGTCGTGCAGCAATTTTTAACACACTATCCCGGCCTAGATGGCCTTCTGAACAGGGCACGAAAACTGTCTGCTCACTTCCGGCGTTCAAGCGCCGCAGCTGAGCGACTTGCATCGCTACAGAAGTCTTTCGGCCTGCCGGTTCATCGCCTGAAATGCGATGTGGCGACACGCTGGAATTCAACTCTCCACATGTTACAGCGACTGTGGCAGCACCGCAGAGCCCTGGTGCAATACGTCATGACGTATAGCCTGGGCCAACGAGATGCAGAGGTGGGGCAGATCACCCTGATGGAGTGGTCTCAGATCAAGGACCTATGCACCCTTCTGCACAGTTTCGACATGGCGACGAATATGTTTAGCTCTGACAATGCCATTATCAGCATGACGATTCCAGTCATTTACATGCTGGAGCACACGCTAAACACTATTCGGAGTCAGGGGGTGGGACAACATGAAGGGGAGGAACTACAGGAGGATTCATATGTGCAAGGGACAACAACATCACCAAGGTCCAGACGTTCATCATCACCAACGCAGCAGGCATGGGACCATGGGGAACAGGGATCGACAAGGGCGCATAGTAGCAGGCGAAATGTTGAGCAAGGTGCAGGAGAACATGAAGAAATGGAGGACGAACTGTCCATGGACATGGAAGACTCAGCGGATGAGGGAGACCTTGGTCAAATTTCAGTTGAAAGAGGTTGGGGGGAGATGTCAGAGGAAGAAAGAACGGGTAGCACCTCTATGCCACAAACACAGCGTGGACTTGGTCTGCATGGCTGCGCAAGACACATGAGTGCCTTTTTGTTGCACTACCTCCAACATGACAGTCGTATTGTCAAAATTAGAAGTGATGATGACTACTGGATTGCCACACTATTAGATCCCCGGTACAAGTCCAAATTTTGTGACATAATTCCAGCCATAGAAAGGGACGCACGTATGCAGGAGTATCAGCAGAAGCTGTTACTCGATCTTAGCTCGGCTTTTCCACCAAACAACCGTGCAGGTGCAGGGAGGGAATCTCCCAGTTGTAACTTGACAAACATGGGACGGTCTCGTCATCTTCACCAGTCTACCCGTACCAGTAGGACCGTATCTGGTGCCGGTAACAGCAATTTTATGGAATCTTTTCATAATTTTTTTAGACCCTCTTTTGCAAGGCCACCAAAGACAACAAGTCTGACACATACTCAACGGCTGGAGAGGATGATACAGGAGTATCTCCAAATGAACATCGATGCCATGACTGTGCAACTGGAGCCTTGCTCCTTTTGGGCTTCAAACATAGAAAAATGGCCAGAGCTCTCCAGTTACGCCTTGGAGATTTTGTCGTGTCCAGCTGCCAGCGTTGTCTCTGAACGTGTATTCAGTGCTGCTGGGTGTGTGCTGACAGATAAGCGCACGCGTCTGTCCAGTGACAATGTGGACAGACTGACGTTCATCAAAATGAACAAGTCATGGATCCAGAAGGAATTTACTACCCCTGTGTCATCCTGGGGAGAGTAAATGCTTGTGGATTTGGAATGTGCTTGATGCAAATCAAAACATCCTGTTTGCAACTAGGGCCCAAGTGCTGCCACTGATGGGGTGGGTGTCTGTGTGGCCCAATTTTTGGAAAAAAGGGAGACTCCGCTTGGAGTAACCCTTGCTTACATTGTTTTTAAAAGAAGCCAAGATGAACAAGTCATGGGTCAGCAAAGACTTTGCTACCTACCCCTGTGTCATCCTGGGGACGGTTAATTATGGGGTATTTTTGAATGTGATTGATGCAAATGTAGCTGTGAAGTGTACAACTAGGGCCTAAGTGCTGCCACTGATGGGGTGGGTGTCTGTGTGGCCCAATTTTTGGAAAAAAAGGGAGACTCCGCTTGGAGTAACCCTTGCTTGATGTGTTTTTAAAAGAAGCCAAGATGAACAGAGCTGGGATCAGGAAAGACTTTGCTACCTACCCCGGTGTCATCCTGGGGACGGATAAGAATGGCGTATTTTTGAATGTGCTTGATGCAAATCAAAACATCCTGTTTGCAACTAGGGCCCAAGTGCTGCCACTGATGGGGTGGGTGTCTGTGTGGCCCAATTTTTGGAAAAAAGGGAGACTCCGCTTGGAGTAACCCTTGCTTGATGTGTTTTTAAAAGAAGCCAAGATGAACAGAGCTGGGATCAGGAAATACTTTGCTACCTACCCCGGTGTCATCCTGGGGACGGATAAGAATGGCGTATTTTTGAATGTGCTTGATGCAAATCAAAACATCCTGTTTGCAACTAGGGCCCAAGTGCTGCCACTGATGGGGTGGGTGTCTGTGTGGCCCAATTTTTGGAAAAAAAGGGAGACTCCGCTTGGAGTAACCCTTGCTTGATGTGTTTTTAAAAGAAGCCAAGATGAACAGAGCTGGGATCAGCAAAGACTTTGCTACCTACCCCGGTGTCATCCTGGGGACGGATAAGAATGGCGTATTTTTGAATGTGCTTGATGCAAATCAAAACATCCTGTTTGCAACTAGGGCCCAAGTGCTGCCACTGATGGGGTGGGTGTCTGTGTGGCCCAATTTTTGGAAAAAAAGGGAGACTCCGCTTGGAGTAACCCTTGCTTGATGTGTTTTTAAAAGAAGCCAAGATGAACAGAGCTGGGATCAGGAAAGACTTTGCTACCTACCCCGGTGTCATCCTGGGGACGGATAAGAATGGCGTATTTTTGAATGTGCTTGATGCAAATCAAAACATCCTGTTTGCAACTAGGGCCCAAGTGCTGCCACTGATGGGGTGGGTGTCTGTGTGGCCCAATTTTTGGAAAAAAAGGGAGACTCCGCTTGGAGTAACCCTTGCTTGATGTGTTTTTAAAAGAAGCCAAGATGAACAGAGCTGGGATCAGGAAAGACTTTGCTACCTACCCCGGTGTCATCCTGGGGACGGATAAGAATGGCGTATTTTTGAATGTGCTTGATGCAAATCAAAACATCCTGTTTGCAACTAGGGCCCAAGTGCTGCCACTGATGGGGTGGGTGTCTGTGTGGCCCAATTTTTGGAAAAAAAGGGAGACTCCGCTTGGAGTAACCCTTGCTTGATGTGTTTTTAACCCCTTCACGACCATGGACGGATCTTTCCGTCATGGATCGTGTCCCGGTAATCCCCGCCCCCTGCCGCGGGCAGGCGGCGTGGATCGGCACACATATCAGCTGTTTTCAACAGCTGACATGTGTGCCTACATGTTCCGAGTGGAATCGCATTCCACCCGGAACATTAACCCCTTAGATCTCGCTGCCAAAGTCTGGCAGCGAGATCTATATGCGCGCGGCCATCTTTTTTTCTTACCTCCGCCCCCTCCGGACGTCACGTGAGTGATCACGTGACGTTCGGTGGTTGCCATCGTAGCACAGGGTCATGTGATGACGCCTGGTGCTAAGAAGTTTCACTTTCATTCTTCCTCGGCACGGAGCAGAGGAAGAAAGAAAGTGACTATTTCTGCTGTTTACAGCGGAATAGCTGTGATCAGCAGATAGCGATCAGCAATCGGATTGCTGATCGATATAGCCCCCTAGGGGGACTAGTAAAATAAAATAAAAAAAGTAAAAAAAAAGTTTTAAAAAATTAAAAAAAAATAAAAAAACCTAAAAGTTCAAATCACCCCCCTTTCCCCCCATTGAAAATTAAAGGGTTAAAAAATAAATAAATATACACATATTTGGTATCGCCGCGTTCAGAAATGCCCGATCTATCAAAATATAAAATCAATTAATCGGATTGGTAAACGGCGTAGTGGCAATAAAATTCCAAACGCCAAAATTACGTTTTTTGGTCGCCGCAAGTTTTACGCAAAATGCAATAACAGGCGATCAAAACGTAGCATCTGCGCAAAAATGCTACCATTAGAAACATCAGCTCGAGACGCAAAAAATAAGCCGTCACTGAGCCACAGATCCCAAAAAATAAAAACGCTACGTGTTTCGGAAAATGGCGCAAAACGTGCGCCACTTTTATTGGACAAACTTGTGAATTTTTTTTAACCCCTTAGATACAAGTAAACCTATACATGTTTGGTGTCTACAAACTCGCACCGACCTCAGGTATCATACCCACACATCAGTTTTACCATATAGTGAACACCGTGAATAAAACATCCCAAAAACTATTGTGCCATCACACTTTTTTTGCAATTTTTCCACACTTGGAATTTTTTTGCTGCTTTCCAGTACACCATATGGTAAAACTTATGGTTTCATTTAAAAGTATAACTTGTCCCGCAAAAAACAAGCCCTCATATGGCAAGATTGACGGAAAAATAAAAAAGTTACGGCTCTCGGAAGAAGGGGAGCAAAAAACAAAAACGCAAAAACGGAAAGTGCCCCGGGGCTGAAGGGGTTAAAAGAAGCCAAGATGAACAGAGCTGGGATCAGCAAAGACTTTGCTACCTACCCCGGTGTCATCCTGGGGACGGATAAGAATGGCGTATTTTTGAATGTGCTTGATGCAAATCAAAACATCCTGTTTGCAACTAGGGCCCAAGTGCTGCCACTGATGGGGTGGGTGTCTGTGTGGCCCAATTTTTGGAAAAAAGGGAGACTCCGCTTGGAGTAACCCTTGCTTGATGTGTTTTTAAAAGAAGCCAAGATGAACAGAGCTGGGATCAGGAAATACTTTGCTACCTACCCCGGTGTCATCCTGGGGACGGATAAGAATGGCGTATTTTTGAATGTGCTTGATGCAAATCAAAACATCCTGTTTGCAACTAGGGCCCAAGTGCTGCCACTGATGGGGTGGGTGTCTGTGTGGCCCAATTTTTGGAAAAAAATGGAGACTCCGCTTGGAGTAACCCTTGCTTGATGTGTTTTTAAAAGAAGCCAAGATGAACAGAGCTGGGATCAGCAAAGACTTTGCTACCTACCCCGGTGTCATCCTGGGGACGGATAAGAATGGCGTATTTTTGAATGTGCTTGATGCAAATCAAAACATCCTGTTTGCAACTAGGACCCAAGTGCTGCCACTGATGGGGTGGGTGTCTGTGTGGCCCAATTTTTGGAAAAAAAGGGAGACTCCGCTTGGAGTAACCCTTGCTTGATGTGTTTTTAAAAGAAGCCAAGATGAACAGAGCTGGGATCAGCAAAGACTTTGCTACCTACCCCGGTGTCATCCTGGGGACGGATAAGAATGGCGTATTTTTGAATGTGCTTGATGCAAATCAAAACATCCTGTTTGCAACTAGGGCCCAAGTGCTGCCACTGATGGGGTGGGTGTCTGTGTGGCCCAATTTTTGGAAAAAAGGGAGACTCCGCTTGGAGTAACCCTTGCTTGATGTGTTTTTAAAAGAAGCCAAGATGAACAGAGCTGGGATCAGGAAATACTTTGCTACCTACCCCGGTGTCATCCTGGGGACGGATAAGAATGGCGTATTTTTGAATGTGCTTGATGCAAATCAAAACATCCTGTTTGCAACTAGGGCCCAAGTGCTGCCACTGATGGGGTGGGTGTCTGTGTGGCCCAATTTTTGGAAAAAAAGGGAGACTCCGCTTGGAGTAACCCTTGCTTGATGTGTTTTTAAAAGAAGCCAAGATGAACAGAGCTGGGATCAGCAAAGACTTTGCTACCTACCCCGGTGTCATCCTGGGGACGGATAAGAATGGCGTATTTTTGAATGTGCTTGATGCAAATCAAAACATCCTGTTTGCAACTAGGGCCCAAGTGCTGCCACTGATGGGGTGGGTGTCTGTGTGGCCCAATTTTTGGAAAAAAAGGGAGACTCCGCTTGGAGTAACCCTTGCTTGATGTGTTTTTAAAAGAAGCCAAGATGAACAGAGCTGGGATCAGGAAAGACTTTGCTACCTACCCCGGTGTCATCCTGGGGACGGATAAGAATGGCGTATTTTTGAATGTGCTTGATGCAAATCAAAACATCCTGTTTGCAACTAGGGCCCAAGTGCTGCCACTGATGGGGTGGGTGTCTGTGTGGCCCAATTTTTGGAAAAAAAGGGAGACTCCGCTTGGAGTAACCCTTGCTTGATGTGTTTTTAAAAGAAGCCAAGATGAACAGAGCTGGGATCAGGAAAGACTTTGCTACCTACCCCGGTGTCATCCTGGGGACGGATAAGAATGGCGTATTTTTGAATGTGCTTGATGCAAATCAAAACATCCTGTTTGCAACTAGGGCCCAAGTGCTGCCACTGATGGGGTGGGTGTCTGTGTGGCCCAATTTTTGGAAAAAAAGGGAGACTCCGCTTGGAGTAACCCTTGCTTGATGTGTTTTTAAAAGAAGCCAAGATGAACAGAGCTGGGATCAGCAAAGACTTTGCTACCTACCCCGGTGTCATCCTGGGGACGGATAAGAATGGCGTATTTTTGAATGTGCTTGATGCAAATCAAAACATCCTGTTTGCAACTAGGGCCCAAGTGCTGCCACTGATGGGGTGGGTGTCTGTGTGGCCCAATTTTTGGAAAAAAGGGAGACTCCGCTTGGAGTAACCCTTGCTTGATGTGTTTTTAAAAGAAGCCAAGATGAACAGAGCTGGGATCAGGAAATACTTTGCTACCTACCCCGGTGTCATCCTGGGGACGGATAAGAATGGCGTATTTTTGAATGTGCTTGATGCAAATCAAAACATCCTGTTTGCAACTAGGGCCCAAGTGCTGCCACTGATGGGGTGGGTGTCTGTGTGGCCCAATTTTTGGAAAAAAAGGGAGACTCCGCTTGGAGTAACCCTTGCTTGATGTGTTTTTAAAAGAAGCCAAGATGAACAGAGCTGGGATCAGCAAAGACTTTGCTACCTACCCCGGTGTCATCCTGGGGACGGATAAGAATGGCGTATTTTTGAATGTGCTTGATGCAAATCAAAACATCCTGTTTGCAACTAGGGCCCAAGTGCTGCCACTGATGGGGTGGGTGTCTGTGTGGCCCAATTTTTGGAAAAAAAGGGAGACTCCGCTTGGAGTAACCCTTGCTTGATGTGTTTTTAAAAGAAGCCAAGATGAACAGAGCTGGGATCAGGAAAGACTTTGCTACCTACCCCGGTGTCATCCTGGGGACGGATAAGAATGGCGTATTTTTGAATGTGCTTGATGCAAATCAAAACATCCTGTTTGCAACTAGGGCCCAAGTGCTGCCACTGATGGGGTGGGTGTCTGTGTGGCCCAATTTTTGGAAAAAAGGGAGACTCCGCTTGGAGTAACCCTTGCTTACATTGTTTTTAAAAGAAGCCAAGATGAACAAGTCATGGGTCAGCAAAGACTTTGCTACCTACCCCGGTGTCATCCTGGGGATGGATAAGAATGGCGTATTTTTGAATGTGCTTGATGCAAATGTAGCTGTGAAGTGTACAACTGGGGCACAACTGCTGCCACTGAAGGGGTGGGTGTGTGTGTGGCCCAATTTTTGGAAAAAATGGAGACTCCGCTTGGAGTCACCTTGCGGTGTTTTACATGATTTTAGAAGGGCGTGCCATGCCTATATCTGTGTGTCCTCCTCTTTTTCCTTGTCCAGCTGTTTTGTTTTCGCATGAGTATATGTCCTTGTCACTTTCCAATGTGTTTGAGTTGTTTGTCACCTTTAGGACACCTTTGAGGGTGTTTTCTAGGTGTTTTTCTGTGTTTGTGATTGCCTGCCATTGTTTCCTATGCAGTTCGAGTTCGGTTCGTCGAACGTTCGACGAACCGAACTCGAACGGGAGGTCCGTTCGGCGAACCAACCTCGAGCCGAACCGCGACCGGTTCGCTCATCTCTAGCTCTCACATGCCGGCGGCCGAGCGCTCTCACATGCCGGCGGCCGAGCGCTCTCACATGCCGGCGGCCGAGCGCTCAGCTGAGCGCTATAACATGCTGGCGGCCAGGCGATCAGCTGAATGCCCTGACATGCCGGCGGCCGAGCGCTCAGCTGAGTGCCCTGACATGCCGGCGGCCGAGCGCTCAGCTGAGTGCCCTGACATGCCGGCGGCCGAGCGCTCAGCTGAACGTTCGGCCACCGAAAAATAAAATAAAGTTTGTGATTTAAAAAAAAAAAAAAAAGCATGCGCAGTGAAAAATAAAAGTTTCTGCTGCTCAAAAAAAGTTACATGCAGCGTTCCATTCGCCCGGCGCAGCGTCAAAATAACAACGCTGCGTCGTCCAGCGGATGCAACGCTGACACTTGCGTTACAGTGCATCGTCCATACAAGTCTATGGAGAATAGCGCAGTGCATTAACGGACTGCGCTATTCTCCATAGTGACGGACTGCGCTGAACGCAAGTGTGAAAGTAGCCTTACAATGAATAAAATAACTTTGGTATTGCATTACTGCTATAGGAATATTTGAAAAAATAAATATTTACATTATGTATTAGTGAATGCACGTGAGCCCGGTAACTAGTGACATAGTATATCGCAATATACCGGGACACTAACTCAAATTCCTCTATCTGGGTTAAAAACCTAAATGTATGTGCAGCTAGGATCCTGCTGTAAAGGGGAATGAACACAGTCTGGTTTCAGGGCAAAGTGCTCAATCAGAAAGAAATGCACTACAAATATTTCAAAAAGACTGACACGCACATCCAACAGGTGTCAACAGGTGCTAGCTGAAAACACAATATAACAACAAAATACATACAGCTGCACTCTAAAATGCTAACATTGAATAAAGGAACTCTAGTATTGCATTTTTGCTATAGGAATATTTAAAAAAAGAGATATTTAGTTTATGTATTGGTCAATGCATGTGAACCCGGTAACCAGTGATAAGGTATATCTTAATACAGCTGTTGGATGTGTGGGTCAGTCTTTTTGATATAGTTGTAATGCTTTTCTTTATGATTGAGCACTTCGCCCTGTAACCAGGCTGTGTTCATTCCCTTTATAGCTGGATCCTAGCTGCCAAGATATGTGATTTTTTAACCCAGATAGAGGCATTTGAGTTGGGGTCCCGGTATATTGAGATATATACCTTGTCGCTCGTTACTGGGCTCACATGCATTGGCCAATACATAAGCTAAATATCTCTTTTTTTTTCTTCAAATATTCCTATAGCAGTAATGCAATTCTAGAGTTTCCTTATTCATTATTAGCATTTTAGAATGCAGCTATATGTATTTTGTAGTTATACTGTGTTTTCAGCTAGCACCTGTTCACACCTGTTGGATGTGCGGGTCAGTCTTTTTGATATATATTCTCTTTTGTGTCCTCCCCTACCCAGGAGATGTGGTATGATTGGACCATGTCCCTGTAAGGTCAGACACGGCCATTACACAGTACATAGCATCGGCACATTTATAAGATTATCTCAGCACAGAAACATTTCTTTTCCATACATCCAATTGAGGAATTTATTTTTATTTCAAGATCTATTAATTAAAATGTGCCGTATTTTTTGGATTATAAGATGCCCTTTTCCTCCCAAAAATTTAGGAGGAAAGTGAGAGGTGCGTCTTATAATCTGAATGTAGCTTACCAGAGTGGTGGAGAGGGGTCACCAGAGGCCGGGGGAAAGCTGAGGCACTCTGCAGGGGTTGCAGCAGCTGTGCATGGGCTGCAGCGGCTATGCAGTGCCTGCAGCCACTGCGCCGGGTCTCCGGCAGCTGCTGCTGGGGCAGCTGTGCAGTGTCTGCAGCGGCTGTAAGGGGTCTCCGGCAGCTGAAGAAGCTGTGCAGGGTCTGCGCAGGGTCTCTGGTTACTGTGCGGTGTCTCTGTCGGCTAGACTGGTGCTGCGGCTCGGGCGGTGAGGACTTCAAATAATGCCGCAAGGAGTCTGCGCATGCACAGATGGAGCTCTCGGCTCAAGCTCTCATCTGCGCAGGCGCCACCTCCGGCCCATTGATCTCCCTCCAGTGGACTTCAGGAAAATGGCGCCCGGAGGTGGGGCTTGCGCAGATGAGATCTCGGCTTGCCATTGAGCCTAGAGCTCAATCTGTGCTGACACTGGACGCCATTTCTTTGAAGCCCTCACCACATGCAGCCGCCACAGCAGCGGCCCAACCACGGTAGACTAAGCCCCAGCCTCCACCGCTGCACCAGCCTCCACCGCGGCAGCAGCACAGCCTACAGTTTCTGGTACACCCACCGCCCCTGTCTCCTGTGACTCCTCCACCACCACTACTGCTCACTCCGGTAAGACACGACCGCATTACAAAACGGACCCCATTTTTTTTTCACCTTTTTTGCTCTGAATTTGAGGTGCGTCTTATAATACAAAAAATACAGTGCTTTGTTTGTGACACAACCCCTTTAAGACGTCTGCAGAATGTCATATTATAAAAGAGTCCAAAGATTCCCTGAATGGATGATTCCAAAATATTCTTGCCCTCCTTTTTTCATTAAAAATCCTCTTCAGAAGTTTTGATATATTGTGTTTATTTTATTTCCTGATAATAAATTAAAATAAACCAATACAAATAACTAGAATCCTCAAAATGTCAAATGCTGTCTTGGAAGAATAATAGAGACCTGCAGAAAAGGTGTATACACATGTCAGAAATCATTGGAATAGAAATGTTTAATGTTTCCGATTTGAAATTCTATTAGCGGCTCCTGTAAATTGGGTTTGTAAGAGGAGGAGCAGGTTCCTTTCAATAACTGCTAGGGATTCTTGATCCCTAATCAAATATGAATTGATGTCAACTGAGCGTTTGTGAGCGAAAAAATGAAAAAATTGTGATGGTGATGATTTAAAAAAAAAATGAAACAAAAGAAAATATTACCATAGAAATGAACATAAAGGAAAATATTTCCTTCTCAACTAATCTATATGCCGGTGAAGGAATCTTTTGCAATTTAACAAGTCAATAAAAAGGTTAGAGCTTGTGTCACAATAAAAGGCTTTGTTATGAATGTTCCATTTGTGTATTGTGTGACAGTTTCCAGCATTGTCATGGTAACGGCTAGATGTGCTCGGCTGCTAAAGAGTGACTGACTCCAGAAAAGGGAAAGGACTGACATCACAAATGCAGATTATAATGTTAATGTAGGGTAAAAGCTCTCTGCACACTCTGTACCCAGAGCACAGCCATATGGATGACGTACTGGCCGTAAATCTACTCTAATTATCCTGTAACATTCATCTGAATAACTGTAGAATTATAAAAAAAAATGTTACATGGGAAAAGACATTTCAAGTAGAAACCTGTATGTTTTTCATCAGTATTTAGAAGGATGTGTGGAACCGGACACATCTGTCTCAACCAATCACATTATAATTGGTGGCAATCTGTATTTAAATGTATAGATTTAAAGGGAACTTGTCATCAGGTTTTCATATAACCTGAGGCCACCAACAGTAAGCTCTTATATACAGACAGCATTCTAGAATACTGTATATAAGTGCCCAAACCGATCTGTATAACATAAAAGCCAGCTTTTATTATACTCATCTGTGGGGCGGTCTGGTCCGATGGGTGTCGCTGGTCTTGATCCAGCACCTCATCTCTTCTTGTGATCGCCATCCTCCTTCCCTGATTTGTATGGATAACTCATCCTACGTCAAACACACAGTGTCCCCCATTGTGCTCCTGCGCATGCGCACTTCTTTCTGCCCTGCTGAGGGCAAAGCAAAGTATTGGAAATCACATGCGCAGGGGTTCTTTGAACAATGAAGGATGTAGAATGCGTATTTCACATGAAACAAGAAGGAGGACATTGATTGCAAGAAGAGAGGAGGAGGTGCCGGATCAAGATCAACAACGCCCATTGGACCTGACCGCCTTACAGGTAAGTATATTAAAAAGGTCTTCTTTATGTTTGCTTGGGGACTTATATACAGTATTCTAGAGTTATGTAATTATATAAGCAAAAAAAAAAATATATATATAGGGCTTACTGGTGATGGACACAGTTTATATCGGAAATACCTGGTGACAGGTTACCTTTAATGTTACGGACAAAAAATAACCCTAAAAGCATCTCTTTTTCTCCCAAATGTGGAAATTGTAATGGTACGTCAATACAGGCTATATTTGCTACAAAATACCTTCTACAATGCTGGCACCGTAATACCTCATTTTTTAAACTGTATTATCTGATACAAAAGGTCTAATGTGGATATAATCACAAGACTCACTCACAGCTACATATTACTGATTAGTTCAGTTATTTTATTAAAATAATGTTGACAAACTAGTATCAATCTGGATATTAATTTTATTTTTCAGCTGAATTTGAACTTGTTCTATTTTTTTTATTTCTCAGCATTATAAAGTAGCAAATACTTTTAATCTGTTAACAAACTAATAGAACAAATACACATAAAAACCAGGCAACTAAGAATACGGTAAAGAACAAATAAAAAAACAATAGGCAAACAAAATCAGAACAATATGTAAAAACATGATATATATGTTCGTATTTGATCAATTTCTTACACTCACGACATTGTAAGTCTAGACCAAAGTTATACTTATGGTAGTTAAGATACAAACCAGTCTCAGGGAACGACATAACAATTTAGACATAGCATTACTTTCATAGCCCCCTGTGGATTTGTATTTTTAGCTATCAATCTTGTAGTACACCTGATAACTATATATTTCTTCAAAGAAACAGCATCAAGACAATTATGCTTGAAGTCTTAACCCTCATGCCTTTAACCCCCTTTAAAGAGTAACCATCATTTTAACATTGATTTCATACATTAATAGTATACATCAAAATAAAAAACTTTTTAATATATGTTATTAGTGAAATCTTTACTTTCCAGAACTGAACATTCAATTTCAAAATTCTCAATTCAAGAGTAAAATCGTATTCAGTGAAGACAGAATGTTGCCTTGCTGAGATAGGAGATGGCACTGGCAGTTGTTCCTGATAAGAAGCTATGTAGAAGAGTAGGGGAGGAGGGAGGCCCTGGAGGCAGAGCTCCTACCCTTCCCATGTACAGAGAATCTTATCAGAAGCAGCCAACATCTCCTATCTCAGTAATGTAAAAATCTGTCATGAAATACAAATTTTACCCATGAATTAAGAATTTTTAAAACAAAATATCAGTCCTGATGGAGAAAGAAGCAGATTTCTCTGATAAGATATATTACAAAGTTTCTTATTTTCAAGTGTTTTATACATTTATGGAATGAAAATTAAAATGACGGTTGCTCTCTAAACCTATGGGTTTCAAAACAATGATGTCCCTTATCCAAAGTTAGGCTGACCATTCAGACATTGGTACTACACTTTTCAAGAGGTGATCAGTACTGTAGGCAATAAAGGCATTTAATATACAACAGTCTATAGTTTTTGATAAAGGAGATAATGACCCTTGGCTTAATCCTTTACTACCAGCTCTCCACCTATTTAATAAAGTTTAAGCCGACTGCCATGTTTACATCAATTTCACTTCCACATATTATTAAAAGTGCTACATGTTCTATATTAAGGTCTGAAATGTTATACGTCTAGTGGTTATTCAAGTGTCCCAATTCAGGTTTCCAAACTAGCTCTAAAGGGGGCTTTACAAGCAGTGATATCGCTGCTAAAAGCACCCGCCCCCGTCGTTTGTGCATCACGGGCAAATCGTTGCCCGTGGCGCACAAAATTGTTAGGAGTTGTTACACGGACTTAACTGCCTAGCGACGTCGCTGTTGCTGGCGAACCTCCTCCTTTCTAAGGGTGGCGGTTTGTGCGGCGTCACAGCAGCGTCACTAAGCGTCCGCCCAATAGAAGCGGAGGGGCGGAGATGAGCGGCTGTAACATCCCGCCCACCTCCTTCCTTCCTCATTGCCGGCGGTAAGCTGTAGTTCGTCGTTCCCAAGGTGTCACACATAGCGATGTGTGCTGCCTCGGGAACAATGAACAACCTCCGTCCTGCAACAATCAACGATTTTTTGAAAATGAACGACGTGTCAACAATCAATGATAAGGTGAGTATTTTTGATCGTTAACAGCCGTTCGTTGGTGTCACACGCAACGACGTCGCTAACAATGCCAGATGTGCGTCACGGAATCCGTTAGATACATCATTGCGTGTAACGGGGCCTTAACTCTGGCACACCAAATGTAAATGGTAAGGTAGATTCATAGAAAAATTGAGAATTGCTTTCTTTAATGATGCTTTACTGTGATAATGTAAAAAAATACAGATACAGTCCATCCAATCCGATGTTGTGGCCTATAAAAATGTCCTTCATCAAGGTATAATTATCTAGAGGAATACAGTGAATATGGGATATTCACATGGAGAATAGGATGTAAAGGGCACTGGAAAACCTCTAACCAAGCTAGAGATGGGTATGCTGTATATAGGCTTCAAGATTGCTGATCAAATGTGTTCTGAAGCATAAGTGACACAATCATAGTGTATTTCCCTGTTTACAAACAGGATCACAGGCTGACACTCTGATAGTTTAAGTAGGGGGTAAATGAACCAGCGGAGGGTCCCAGTAATATGTGCAGACATAAGGAGGCATTAATGCAGCAGTATATACAGCGTTTAATGTATCAAGGTATAGAAAACCACATTATAACAATGACATCTGTCCCACAAGTGCTATGGTTGCAGTTTAGATACTCTTTATTACAGGGGTAATGGTCCCACAGTCGGTTTCAGCTGCCTGTTAGGCTGCTTTCACACTACGTTTTTTTAACATCCGTCATGAACTTTTTTTAACGCAAAAGCGGATCCAGTGCAAATGCGTTTTCATTTCAATGCATTTGCAATGGACTCACGTCAACATGCGTTCACATGCGTTTGTGTGCGTTATAGTGAGGATCCAGCAACTTGCAGTTTTTTAACATTTTTCAAAAACGCTACTTGTGGCGTTTTTGAGCTGCGTCCAAATACTGCAAATTGCTGGATCCTGACTATACTGCATGCAAACGCATGTAAACGCTGGCATGCTGATAGACAGGATCCTGCTTGCTCTACTGAGCATGCCCAGAAACCAGCCTCGGGTAATCAGTCCCTCTCTCCCCCTCCCTCTCTGTCTCTCCCCACCTCCCTCTCTCACCCTCTCCCTCTCCCCCACCTGAGAGCTGCAGACACTCGTAACCAAGATAAATATCGAGTAACCAAGGAAAGCGCTTCTCTTAGTTACCTGATGTTTACGTTGGTTACGTGTGCAGGGAGCCCGGTTCCTTGCAGCTGCAGACGCTCGTAACAAAGATAAATATCGGGTATCCAAGCAAGTTACCCGATGTGTACCTTGGTTACGAGCCGGTTCCCAGTCTATCACGTTCAGTTCCACTGACTCCCGATCACATGACTCCAATGCCCGCCCATAAACTAAAGTGACAGGATCCTGCAAAATAACACATGCGTTTGCATGCCTTTTTTTGCTGTAAAAGCAGGATCCACTTTTACAGCAAAAAAACGTTCATGATGCATGTTAAAAAAACGTAGTGTGAAAGCAGCCTTAGAAGAAAAGGAAGGAGAATGGTAAGTCCATATGAGGCCTTGGGGGCTTGGTTTTCTATATCTTGATACATAGAATTCTGTATATACTGCTACATTAATGCCTCCTTAGGTTT
Source organism: Anomaloglossus baeobatrachus (assembly GCF_048569485.1). Lineage (NCBI taxonomy): Eukaryota > Metazoa > Chordata > Amphibia > Anura > Aromobatidae > Anomaloglossus > Anomaloglossus baeobatrachus. Next base: position 95,942,973 of record NC_134360.1, on the reverse strand, counting down.
GAACATATTACAGTGAACCTCTGCTCGTTCATTTACCCCTACTTAAACTACCAGAGCCTCAGCTCGGGATCCTGTCTCTTAACAGGGAAATACACTCTGATTGTGTCACTTCAGAACACATTTGATTGGCAACTCTGAAGCTTACATACAACATACCTAACTCTACCTAGGTTAAAGGCTTTACAGTCCCTTTTACATCCTATTCTCCATGTGAATATCCCATATTCATGGTATTCCTCTAGCATGATGAAGGACATTTTTATAGGCTGAAATGTTGGATTGGATGGGCTGTATCTGTATTTTTGTTACATCTTCCCATTAAAGCATCATTAAAGAAAGAAATTCTCAAGTTTTTTATGAGTCTACCTTCCATTTACATTTGGTGTGCCAGAGTAGAGGTGTGTTTCCCATCTCTCCATGTGGACCTGTCGAAGAGTGATTAGACGCGAAACGGCCGTCGTCCGAGAGGGGCCCTGCACCTAGCTCCTCTCCTGCTTTTTACCCTGCACCGATAATTTAATAAAGAAGATCTTTTGGTATATTCCGGAGAGTGCAGTCTCATCTCTTCTATGGACCAGAGTTAGGGGCCCTTTGCACACTACGACATCGCAGGCGCGATATCGGTGGGGTCAAATCGAAAGTGACGCACTTCCGGCGTCGCTCTCGACATCGTAGTGTGTAAATCGTTTTAACTACGATTACCGAGCGCAAAAGCGTCTGTATCGTATGATCAGTGTAGTGTCGGTCATTTTCATTATTTTGGCTGCTGCGACGGTACGATGTTGTTCCTGGTTCCTGCGGCAGCACACACCACTTTGTATGAAGTCACAAGAGCGAGGAACATCTCCTACCTGCGTCCCGGCTGCAATGCGGAAGGAAAGAGGTGGGCGGGATGTTTACGTCCCGCTCATCTCTGCCCCTCCGCTTCTATTGGCCGCCTGCCGTGTGACGTCGCTGTGATGCCACACGACCCGCCCCCTTAGGAAGGAGGCGGGTCGCCGGCTAGAGCGACATCACAGGGCAGGTGAGTGCATGTGAAGCTGCCGTAGCGATAATGTTCGCTACGGCAGCTATCACCATGATATTGCAGCTGCGACGGGGGCGATGTCGTAGTGTGCAAAGGGCCCCTTAGAGTTTGTTTTGGACAATTTTTTGTTACTCTAGAGCACACATTATCAGGTGGTTGAGCCAGACTTTCCCCCTTCTTCTGCACTTACCAATTCAGGTTTCAGCCTTGTTTTCTTCCACATGGCCAGCTACCTCTGTGCTAGTCCATGCTGCTCTAGGCCTCTGTCACACGTTTGTGCCTCCGGTATGTGTTTGGCAGTTTTTTCACGTACTGGAGGCACATACACACGTGGACATATGATTTCATAATTGTTTGGACACGTAAGTATTTTGGAACGGAACGTGTGTCCGTTCTGTACTTACGTGTGTCCGTGTGTTTCGCATGCTGACATGTCCACGTTTTTTCCGGCAGCATGGGTGTCACACGGCCCGCATCCGTACCACACGGATGTAGTGTGGATGCGGTCAGGTGTGACACGTGCCGGAGAAAAACATGTCATTATTTTAAAATTAAAAAAACACATACTCACCTCTACCAGCCCTGCAGAATCTTCCGCTCCAAACAGTTTCTGCCGGCCGCCGCTCATTATGAGCGTGTTATGGATGTGGGCGTGCTGTCACGAGCTCTAATCTCCACCCCTCCGCTCGGCCGGAAGCAGCATCAGCGGGGAGTGGGCGGGGCTGGAGCCGAAGATCAGAACCCTGGACAGCAGCATCTACCATGTGAGTATGCAAATTACCGGTTCTCCGTGTGTTATCGCGGATAGCACACGGAGAACACACGTGGACCGCACGTACCGGAGACATGTACTTACCACACGCAACATGCAGGAAAAATACGTGTTTCGCGGCATGTGCGTGATTTCCACATGAGTGTGGCAGAGGCCTTACTGTGGTAACCTTAGAAAGACCTGTGAACATCATCACACAAAGTCATTAACCCCTTCACGACTGACCGATTTCTCGCTTTCTGGGGTTTTTTTCGACATTCTTCTTCCAAGACACATTTTTTTTTATTTTTCAGTCAATATGGTCATGTGAGAGCTTATTTTTGTGGAACGAGCTGTACTTTTAAATGAAAGCATAAGTTTTACCATAGAGTGTACTGGAAAACGGCAAACAAATTCCAAATGCGGAACAATTGCAAAAAAAAGTGCGATAGCACTATAGTTTTTGAGATATTTTATTCACTGTGTTCACTATATGGTAAAACTGATGTGTGGGAGTGATGCCTGAGGTCGGAGCAAGTTTGTAGACACCAAACATGTATAGGTTTACTTTTATCTAAGGGGTTAAAAAAAATCAGAACCTTATCTGAAAAAAGTGGCACACATTTTATGCCATATTCCGTGACCCGTAGCGGTCTCATTTTTCGAGTTCTATGGCTCAGTGATGGCTTATTTGTTACATCTCAGGCTGACGTTTTTAATGGTGGCATTTTTGCACAGATGCTACGTGTTGATCGCCTGTTGCCACTACGCCGTTTACCGATCAGATTAATTGCTTTTATATTTTGATAGATCGGGCATTTCTGAATGCGGCGATACCAAATATGTGTATTTTTTTAATTTTTTTTAACCATTTAATTTTCAATGGGACAAAAGGGAGGTGATTTGAACTTTTTGTTTTACTTTTTTTTATTTTACTAGTCCCCCTAGGGGACTATATGGATCAGAAATCTGATCACTCTGCCATATCTGCTGATCATAGCTACACAGCTGTGAATAGCAGATATGCTCATTTCATGTCTCACTCAGCTCTGGGCTGGGTGAAACTGAAAGTAAGTCATGTGAGCTACAGGAGTCATCACATGACCCTGTGCTACCATAACAACCACTGGAAGTCACGTGATCATGTCATGTGACTTCCGGTATCGGCCGGTGAGTAAATGTTTACCGTCGATGCCATTATAATGTCGCTGTCACAAATTGACAGCGCCATTTATGGGGTTAAACGGCACAGGCAGATAACGATTCTGCTCGTGCCTGGCAGGCACACATCTCAGCTGTAATAATCAGCTGTGATGTGCACCGATCGCTGCAAGCTGCCGGCAGCAGACCGCGGGCAGTAACACTTTGACCGCTTGGATGTAATATTACTGCCCGCAGTCGTTAAGGGGTTAAAAGGAATCTGTCATGTTATTATTTGATATTAAACCGCCGCTGTGTTTTAAATGATGCACTGTGTATCACTAACACGTCTTTCTAAAAAAAGTAATTCCATGTATTTATTAAAAAAATTTTTTATATGCTTAGGTGAATGCAGTACATACCTTTTGTTTCAGGCAAGCGGTGGCACTTTTGCTTGGTTCAGTCACTGTAATTCATATTTTTTTAACTTAGTTATGCCCCCCACATTGTAATTGATTGTCATCACCACAGGTCCTTCACAACCACCACTTCTGTAATGCTGAGCTCCGTCCATTATGGTCCCATGGTCATGACATCACCACAGGTTTTTCACCACCACTTCTCCAATGCTAAGCTTTACCCATTATGGTCACATCTCCGGGGTGTTGCATCTCTTCTTGGGAGTACTGCAACCATAACCATTATGACCACAATGGGCAAAGCTCAGCATTGCAGAAGTTAAAGCAACTTGAGCAACAGTGACTGAACCAGGTGCCCTGGTACTTAAAGATCCATGATGGATATATCCGTCATGGCAAAATCGCGGCCCTGGAGCCTCAGTGACCGGGATCGGTTTTAAAAGAATGCAGATTCATGAAGGAGAGGACCTGTACCTGACCTCTGTGGCTGTGATTGGCTGACGAACGCCACTCAGGCAATTACAGCCACTGTGATGTTTCAGCCATTGAAAATTGAAATCCAGCCATGATCATTGCAGCTATAGCACTGATCATTGACTGGAGATGGGTGACCTTGTTTCATCCACCCCCAGCTCTGATCTCTCCAATCACCTTGGATCTGGGGCCGATGACCTGTAGCTGACCACTCCCCTCAGCTTCAGTTCATCTGGGAAAGGTAAGGAGAGTGATCCCTGAAAGTGCCATTTGGTAAGTGCCCTCGATCCAACGCTGCCCCCGCCACTGCCCCCTTTCAGCTGCTACTGCCGCCGCAGCAGTAGTCGCCGCCCCCGATCCACCGCCGCTACTGCCTCCAATCTGCCACCGCCCTCCTCCATCTGCTGCCCCTTCTCCATCCGCCACTGCTCTCCCCATCAGCCCCTGCCGCCTGCATCCAGCACCGCTCTCCCCATCAGCCACCGCGGCTCTCCCCATCAGCTGCTGCCCCCCTCCATCCACCACCACTCTCACCATCAGCCGCTGCCCCCTCCATCCGCCACCACTCTCCTCATCAGCCACTGCCCCCCTGCTCAATCTGCTGCCCGCTCTCTCCCATCTCTCACCCTCCTGAATCTGCTGCATCTGCTGCCCCCTCTCAACCTCCTACATCTGCTGCATCTGCTGCCCCCTCTCACCCTCCTGCATCTGCTGCCCTGTCCCCCACCTCTCACCCTCCTGCATCTGCTGCATCGGCTGCCCCCTCTCCCACCTCTCACCCTCCTGCATCTGCTGCCTTGTCTCTCCCATCCTCTTCATCTGCTGCCCTCTCTCACCCTCCCTGATCTGCTGCCCCCACCTCTCATCCTCCCTGATCTGCTGCCCTCTCTACCACCTCTCACCCTTATCTGCTGCCCACCCTCTCCCATCCTCCGCCACTCCTCCATCTGCCGTGCCATCTCCAATCCTCCATCCATATTTTTTTCCATCCCACCTAGTCCCCCCCACTTTTTGCAGCACATGCAAATAAACTTAGGTTAGGGCCAGTAAAATTATACTGTAGTAATCGTCAAATACAGTATTTTTTACTGAATATTGTAAGGGTCAGCCAGTGCCACACGTGAAAGCGATGCACGAGTCTGACTTCACATCATCCGGCACGGTCACTCTCTTCGAGACAGGAGTGTGTGGCTGTACCGGATGATGTGATGTGAGATTCGTGCATCGCTCTCACGTGTGGCACTTGCTTTAAGGCCGCTTTACATGCTACGGGGTCACGGATTTTGTGACGCACATCCAGCCGCGTTAGCGATGTCGTTGCGTGTGACACCTTTTAGCAATTTTGAATCGTTGTAAAAACGTTCAAAATCGCAAATCGATGACATGCCCCCCTAATCTCAATTATCGTTGCTGCTGCAGTTACGATGTTGTTCCTCGTTCCTGCGCAGCACACATCACTATGTGTGACACCACAGGAATGAGGAACATCTCCTTACCTGCAGCTGCCCGCAATGAGGAAGAAAAAAGGTGGGCGGGATGTTCAGGCCGCTCATCTCCACCCCTCTGCTTTGATTGGGCGGCCGCTTAGTGACATTGCTGTAACGCCGAACGGAGGTGGTTCGCCGGTCACAGCGACGTCGCTATGCAGGTAAGTAGTTTGACGGGTCCGCGCGATGCTGTGTGCCACGGGCAGCGATTTGCCTGTGTCGCACAACCGATGGGGGTGGGTACGCACACTAGCGATATCAGTAACGATATTGCAGCGTGTAAAGCGGCCTTTAGTGTCAGTTGCAGGCGCTCATAATTTTTTTTTTACTGATGTCCGTATTTTTTATTTCGCCAAACTAATATTTTTTTGTATGGGGGGGTCTAGTTTCCAAAATGGCGTCACATGTGGGAGAGCTCAATTGTTTAGGCACCTCAGGGGGTCTCCAAAGGCAACATAGTGTCCGCTAATAATTCCAACCAATTTTGCTGTGAAATGGTGTTCCTTCTCTTCTGAGCCCCGCTGTGCACCCAAAAAATTACTTTCAACCACATATAAGGTATGTGTGAACACAGGAGAAATTGCACAATACGTTTTATAGTGCTTTTTTTCCTAATACCCTTGTGAAAAAAACCTACCTGGTTGAAATAACAATTTTGTGGTAAAAAAAAATATATATTTTGACGGCTGAACTTTTTTAAATTTTGTGAAGCCTCCAGGGGTTCAAAGTGCTCACTAAACATCTAGATAAATTCCATGAGGGGTCTAGTTTCCAAAATGGGGTCACTTGTGGGGGAGCTCCATTGTTTAGGCACCTCAGGGGTTTTCCAAACACAACATTGCATCCGTTAACGATTCCAGACAATTTTGCCGTCAAAAAATTAAATGATGCTCCTTCCCTTCCGAGCCTTGCCATGCACCCAAACAATTGATTTCCACCACATATGAGATATTGGTGTACTCAGGAGAAATTGCACAATTAATTTTATGGTGCATTTTTTCCTGATACCCTTGTGAAAATGCTAAATTTTCTGGCTAAAAACATTTTTGTGTAAAAAAGTAAAATTTTTATTTTTTCCTTCTATTTTGCTTTGGTTGCTGTGAAGCTCCTAAAGGGTTAATAAACTTATTGGAAGTGGTTTTGAGCAGAGTGAGGGGTGCAGATTTTAGAATGGGGTCACTTTTGGGTATTTTCTGTCGCCTACGTTTCTCAAATCATTCTAAATGTGATGTGGTACCTAAACATTTTTTTTTGTAAATTTTGTTGGAAAAATGAAAAATTGCTGATGAACTTTGAACCCTTCTAGCTTCCTAATGAAAAAAAATATTGTTTCGAAAATTGTGCTGGTGTAAAGTAGACATGTGGCAAATGTTATTTAGAACTATTTTGTGGCATATTTTTCAGATTTATGGGCATAAAATTTCAAATTTTGAAAATTACGAAATTTTCGCCAAATTTCCAAAATTTTCACAGATAAACGCAAAACATATCAGCCTAAATTTACCACTGACATGAAATACAATATGTCACAAAACAATGTCAGAATTGCCAGGATCCGTTGAAGCGTTCTAGAGTTATAACCTCATAAAGTGACACTAGTCAAAATTGCAAGAAATGGCTGGGTCTTTAAGGTGAAAACAGGCTGGGAGCTGAAGGGGTTAAAACAACATTAAAGGTTCCCTATAAAGGCAGGTTTAGGCAGCCATGTGCTATGTAAGAATACGAAATACAATGTTAGACTCCCCAGATGAAATGGATTCTCCAAGATTAAGGTCCAGGTGGACCACGGGCATCAAGGAAGCAGTGGGACACTGACATCTGAGTGATTGGAAACTGCAAATAGCAAAGATAAGGGGTTAGGCAGTATAGCAGGCGCTGCAGACCACACAGGCTATGGATTACAGTAGTTAATCAAAAAAATAAAAATTATCTATGCACACTGTATTTCAGGAATGTCCTGTCCCCTTCTTGAGGTGTAAAACTACTGTACCCTTAAGCTTGTGTGGTCTGCAGTGCCTGCTATACCATCTAACTCCTTATATTTTCTTACTGAACTCTTCTCCACACCTGTTGAGATAGGAGCAATAGGAGCAGCGGGGATCGTACACCTGACCTGACAGAGGGCCTAGGTAAGCACTACCTAGCTTGACCGCTGCCAACAACAAGGCAGTCACGGACACATCGACGGGGCTGCAACGCTGGAGGACTTACATCCTCACCTCCCTTTGACATGCTGATTCCCGAAGTTGTGCTGGGTTGCACAACCTTGCAAGATGAGTGGAAATTCTCCCCCCCACCTCCCTGCTCAAAACTATTGGAATACACGCAGGAGCACTCCTCTTTTTCTTCATTTTTACATAAGGAAACTGCAACTAGGCAGGTGGGATGCCGAAAACTGCTGGCAGGCAGAAGACATGGAAGAACCTGAAGGTAGATTGGATGTAGGAAACCCTTGCAAGGAGGAAGACATCCAGGAGACTGATAGCAGGCAGGCAGGATGCAGGAAACGGCTGGTAGGCGGAAGACGTCCATGAAGACTACAGGCAAGCAAGCGAGTTGCTGTAAACCGCTGGTAGGTGGAAGATGACAAGGAGACCAAAGATAATAAGGTGGGAGCCTGGTGTATAGAGGAAGCAAAAGTCTTAGCAACACTGAAGTCTTAATACTAAGACACTAGGATGCCAGGTCATCTGCAAAGCCTGACGTGGAACACAAGAGAGGCTAGCAGACCATGTGAGGAAAGCAAGGTAGGTGGGTAACAGAAAATGTAGAGGTCATATTTTGCACAGGGAACAGAATGAGGGGCAGTAATTTATTCAGGAATACAACATGGGAGATGTTTTTTTTCATGGGGCTTTATAATGATATTTTTTATCCCATGTCAGGATTTGCTGCAGAAGACCGGAGAACATAGAAGTTTGCAGAGATGAGCTGTGGCTGTGTTAAAAAAATAATCATCATGTCTGAACTCAAAAGGCATGAGAATGACTCCAATCAGAGACAATGTCAACTGTAGGGAACTTAGATGTAAATGTTTATTAGTATCTCATCTCTATAGTGCTTCTTGTATGGTTTGCAGTCTGATGATGACTGTTAACAACAACTGCCAGTAGGCTCATGCAATAACAAGTGTACAGTAAATGGTACTAAGGGCGGCTTTACACGTTGCGACATCGCTAGCCGATGCTAGCGATGGCGAGCGTAATAGCACCTGCCCCTATCGTTATGTCGATATGTGAAGATCACTGCCGTAGCGGACATTATTGCTACGGCAGCGTCACACGTACTTACCTGTTAAGCGACATCGCTGTGACCGGCGAACCACATCCTTTCTATGGGGGCGGTTCGCTCAGCGTCACAGCGACGTCACTAAGCAGCCGCCCAATCAAAGCAGAGGGGTGGAGATGAGCGGGATGAACAAGCGACAGCAGCGATAATTGGGACAGGACACCCATGTCAACGAGGAGCGATTTTGGACGTTTTTGCAACGATCTAAAATCGCTCCTAGGAGTCACACAGAACGAAATCGCTACAGCGGCCGGATGTGCGTCACAAAATCTGTGACCCCAACGAGATCGCTGTAGCGATCTTGTAGCGTATAAAGCCCGCTTAACTTGACATTGCAATTGATCGCTTTACAAAGCTTGGCAAGATATTCATTTACAGATGGTGAATCTGGTGCTACATTCATGTACTGATTAGAGATGAGCGAGCCTCTGAAGGCTTGAGTTCGGTTTGGTTCTTCAAACTAAGGCTCCGTTCGAGTTCGGTTCGATGAACCGTTCGACGAACCTCTCAAACCCCATTGAAAACAATGTCAGGCAAAGACATAAAAACACATTATACATGTACACATACAGTTAATAAACATTGCCATAACACTTACAGGTCCCTGCGACGTGTCCTGCACTCTGTCTCCCGCCGCTTTTCCTTCCGATAATCGCTGCGTCCTCCCAGTAACCAGCACTGATGATAGGACCTTCCAAGACGTCAAAAAAAGCAGGTGACCAGTCACGTGTCTATTATCTCATTGGCTACAGACTGGTCACATAGCTATGACATCATGCAAGGTCCTGTCAGTGCATCTCTCCGGTACGCGGTGCTCATTTGTGTATCTCCGTGTACCAGCGAGAAGCTCTGGCACATGGTTGGCTTCCCCATTTTTGCATGTGGGCGCTGTTTACAGAGTCAGCCACATGCAAGGACTGGCTGCCCTCGATCCACCGCTGCCCCCGCCACTGCCCCCTTTCAGCTGCCACTGCCGCCGCAGCAGTAGTCGCCGCCCCCGATCCACCGCCGCTACTGCCTCCAATCTGCCACCACCCTCCTCCATCTGCTGCCCCTCCTCCATCCGCCACTGCTCTCCCCATCAGCCCCTACCCCCTGCATCCAGCACCGCTCTCCCCATCAGCCACCGCGGCTCTCCCCATCAGCTGCTGCCCCTCTCCATCCGCCACCACTCTCACCATCAGCCGCTGCCCCCTCCATCCGCCACCGCTCTCCCCATCAACCACTGCCCCCCTGCTCAATCTGCTGCCCGCGCTCTCCCATCTCTCACCCTCCTGAATCTGCTGCATCTGCTGCCCCCTCTCAACCTCCTGCATCTGCTGCATCTGCTGCCCCCTCTCACCCTCCTGCATCTGCTGCCCTGTCCCCCACCTCTCACCATCCTGCATCTGCTGCATCGGCTGCCCCCTCTCCCACCTCTCACCCTCCTGCATCTGCTGCCTGGTCTCTCCCATCCTCTTCATCTGCTGCACTCTCTCACCCTCCCTGATCTGCTGCCCCCACCTCTCACCCTCCCTGATCTGCTGCCCTCTCTACCCCCTCTCACCCTCCCCGATCTGCTGCCCCCTCCACCACCTCTCACCCTGATCTGCGGCCCGCCCTCTCCCATCCTCCGCCACTCCTCCATCTGCCGTGCCATCTCCAATCCTCCATCCATATTTTTTTCCATCCCACCTAGTCCCCCCCACTTTTTGCAGCACATGCAAATAAACTTAGTTTAGGGCCAGTAAAATTATACTGAAGTAATCGTCAAATACAGTATTTTTTACTGAATATTGTAAGGGTCAGCCCAGTGCCACACGTGAAAGTGATGCACGAGTCTGACTTCACATCATCCGGCACGGTCACTCTCTTCGAGACAGGAGTGTGTGGCTGTACCGGATAATGTGATGTGAGATTCGTGCATCGCTCTCACGTGTGGCACTTGCTTTAAGGCCGCTTTACATGCTACGGGGTCATGGATTTTGTGACGCACATCCGGCCGCGTTAGTGATGTCGTTGCGTGTGACACCTTTTAGCGATTTTGAATCGTTGTAAAAACGTTCAAAATCGCAAATCGATGACATGCCCCCCTAATCTCAATTATCGTTGCTGCTGCAGTTACGATTTTGTTCCTCGTTCCTGCGCAGCACACATCACTATGTGTGACACCACAGGAATGAGGAACATCTCCTTACCTGCGGCTGCCCGCAATGAGGAAGGAAAGAGGTGGGCGGGATGTTCAGGCCGCTCATCTCCACCCCTCTGCTTTGATTGGGCGGCCGCTTAGTGACATTGCTGTGACGCCGAACGAACCACCCCCTTAGAAAGGAGGTGGTTCGCCGGTCACAGCGTCGTCGCTATGCAGGTAAGTAGTGTGACGGGTCCGCGCGATGCTGTGTGCCACGGGCAGAGATTTGCCTGTGTCGCACAACCGATGGGGCGGGTACGCACACTAGCGATATCAGTAACGATATCGCAGCGTGTAAAGCGGCCTTTAGTGTCAGTTGCAGGCGCTCATAATTTTTTTTTTTTTTTACTGATGTCCGTATTTTTTATTTCGCCAAACTAATATTTTTTTGTATGGGGGGGTCTAGTTTCCAAAATGGGGTCACATGTGGGAGAACTCAATTGTTTAGGCACCTCAGGGGGTCTCCAAACACAACATAGTGTCCGCTAATAATTTCAACCAATTTTGCTGTGAAATGGTGTTCCTTCTCTTCTGAGCCCCGCCATGCACCCAAAGAATTACTTTCCACCACATATAAGGTATGTGTGAACTCAGGAGAAATTGCACAATACGTTTTATAGTGCTTTTTTTCCTGATACCCTTGTGAAAAAAAACCTACCTGGTTGAAATAACAGTTTTGTGCTAAAAAAAATATATATATTTTGACGGCTGAACATTATAAACTTTTGTGAAGCCTCCAGGGGTTCAAAGTGCTCACTAAACATCTAGATAAATTCCATAAGGGGTCTAGTTTCCAAAATGGGGTCACTTGTGGGGGAGCTCCGTTGTTTAGTCACCTCAGGGGTTTTCCAAACGCAACATTGCATCCGTTAACGATTCCAGACAATTTTGCCGTCAAAAAATTAAATGATGCTCCTTCCCTTCCGAGCCTTGCCATGCACCCAAACAATTGATTTCCACCACATATGAGATATTGGTGTACTCAGGAGAAATTGCACAATTAATTTTATGGTGCATTTTTTCCTGATACCCTTGTGAAAATGCTAAATTTTATGGCTAAAAACATTTTTGTGTAAAAAAAGTAAAATTTTTATTTTTTCCTTCTATATTGCTTTGGTTGCTGTGAAGCTCCTAAAGGGTTAATAAACTTATTGGAAGTGGTTTTGAGCAGAGTGAGGGGTGCAGATTTTAGAATGGGGTCACTTTTGGGTATTTTCTGTCGCCTACGTTTCTCAAATCATTCTAAATGTAATGTGGTACCTAAACATTTTTTTTTGTAAATTTTGTTGGAAAAATGAAAAATTGCTGATGAACTTTGAACCCTTCTAACTTCCTAATGAAAGAAAATATTGTTTCGAAAATTGTGCTGGTGTAAAGTAGACATGTGGCAAATGTTATTTAGAACTATTTTGTGGCATATTTTTCAGATTTATGGGCATAAAATTTCAAATTTTGAAAATTACGAAATTTTCGCCAAATTTCCAAAATTTTCACAGATAAACGCAAAACATATCAGCCTAAATTTACCACTGACATGAAATACAATATGTCACAAAACAATGTCAGAATTGCCAGGATCCGTTGAAGCGTTCTAGAGTTATAACCTCATAAAGTGACACTAGTCAAAATTGCAAGAAATGGCCGGGTCTTTAAGGTGAAAACAGGCTGGGAGCTGAAGGGGTTAAAACAACATTAAAGGTTCCCTATAAAGGCAGGTTTAGGCAGCCATGTGCTATGTAAGAATACGAAATACAATGTTAGACTCCCCAGATGAAATGGATTCTCCAAGATTAAGGTCCAGGTGGACCACGGGCATCAAGGAAGCAGTGGGACACTGACATCTGAGTGATTGGAAACTGCAAATAGCAAAGATAAGGGGTTAGGCAGTATAGCAGGCGCTGCAGACCACACAGGCTATGGATTACAGTAGTTAATCAAAAAAATAAAAATTATCTATGCACACTGTATTTCAGGAATGTCCTGTCCCCTTCTTGAGGTGTAAAACTACTGTACCCTTAAGCTTGTGTGGTCTGCAGTGCCTGCTATACCATCTAACTCCTTATATTTGCTTACTGAACTCTTCTCCACACCTGTTGAGATAGGAGCAATAGGATCAGCGGGGATCGTACACCTGACCTGACAGAGGGCCTAGGTAAGCACTACCTAGCTTGACCGCTGCCAACAACAAGGCAGTCACGGACACATCGACGGGGCTGCAACGCTGGAGGACTTACATCCTCACCTCCCTTTGACATGCTGATTCCCGAAGTTGTGCTGGGTTGCACAACCTTGCAAGATGAGTGGAAATTCTCCCCCCCACCTCCCTGCTCAAAACTATTGGAATACACGCAGGAGCACTCCTCTTTTTCTTCATTTTTACATAAGGAAACTGCAACTAGGCAGGTGGGATGCCGAAAACTGCTGGCAGGCAGAAGACATGGAAGAACCTGAAGGTAGATTGGATGTAGGAAACCCTTGCAAGGAGGAAGACATCCAGGAGACCGATAGCAGGCTGGCGGGATGCTGGAAACTGCTGGTTGGTGGAAGATGTTCAGGAAACTGCAGGCAGGCAGGATGCAGGAAACGGCTGGTAGGCAGAAGACGTCCATGAAGACTTCAGGCAAGCAAGCGAGTTGCTGTAAACCGCTGGTAGCTGGAAGATGACAAGGAGACCAAAGATAATAAGGTGGGAGACTGGTGTATAGAGGAAGCAAAAGTCTTAGCAACACTGAAGTCTTAATACTAAGACACTAGGATGCCAGGTCATCTGCAAAGCCTGACGTGGAACACAAGAGAGGCTAGCACACCATGTGAGGAAAGCAAGGCAGGTGGGTAACAGAAAATGTAAAGGTCATATTTTTCACAGGGAACAGAATGAGGGGCAATAATTTATTCAGGAATACAACATGGGAGATGTTTTTTTTCATGGGGCTTTATAATGATATTTTTTATCCCATGTCAGGATTTGCTGCAGAAGACCGGAGAACATAGAAGTTTGCAGAGATGAGCTGTGGCTGTGTTAAAAAAATAATCATCATGTCTGAACTCAAAAGGCATGAGAATGACTCCAATCAGAGACAATGTCAACTGTAGGGAACTTAGATGTAAATGTTTATTAGTATCTCATCTCTATAGTGCTTCTTGTATGGTCTGCAGTCTGATGATGACTGTTAACAACAACTGCCAGTAGGCTCATGCAATAACAAGTGTACAGTAAATGGTACTAAGGGCGGCTTTACACGTTGCGACATCGCTAGCCGATGCTAGCGATGGCGAGCGTAATAGCACCTGCCCCTATCGTTATGTCGATATGTGAAGATCACTGCCGTAGCGGACATTATTGCTACGGCAGCGTCACACGTACTTACCTGTTAAGCGACATCGCTGTGACCGGCGAACCACATCCTTTCTATGGGGGCGGTTCGCTCAGCGTCACAGCGACGTCACTAAGCAGCCGCCCAATCAAAGCAGAGGGGTGGAGATGAGCGAGATGAACAAGCGACAGCAGCGATAATTGGGAGAGGACACCCATGTCAACGAGGAGCGATTTTGGACGTTTTTGCAACGATCTAAAATCGCTCCTAGAAGTCACACAGAGCGAAATCGCTACAGCGGCCGGATGTGCGTCACAAAATCCGTGACCCCAACGAGATCGCTGTAGCGATCTTGTAGCGTGTAAAGCCCGCTTAAATTGACATTGCAATTGATCGCTTTACAAAGCTTGGCAAGATATTCATTTACAGATGGTGAATCTTGTGCTACATTCATGTACTGATTAGAGATGAGCGAGCTTCTGATGGCTTGAGTTCGGTTCGGTTCTTTAAACTAAGGCTCCGTTCGAGTTCGGTTCGACGAACCGTTCGACGAACCTCTTGAAACCCATTGAAAACAATGTCAGGCAAAGACATAAAAACTCATTATACATGTACACATACAGTTAATAAACATTGCCATAACACTTACAGGTCCCTGCGACGCGTCCTGCACTCTGTCTCCCGCCGCTTTTCCTTCCGATAATCGCTGCATCCTCCCAGTAACCAGCACTGATGATAGGACCTTCCAAGACGTCAAAAAAAGCAGGTTTCCAGTCACGTGTCTATTATCTCATTGGCTACAGACTGGTCACATAGCTATGACATCATGCAAGGTCCTGTCAGTGCATCTCTCAGGGACGCGGTGCTCATTTGTGTATCTCCGTGTACCAGCGAGAAGCTCTGGCACATGGTTGGCTTCCCCATTTTTGCATGTGGGCGCTGTTTACAGAGTCAGCCACATGCAAGGACTGGCTGCCATAGCCGGTGAATTGTGGCACCGGGAATCAAGTGATTGGAGCACCGTTGCTATGGTAATCTGCCTGCCAGCGCTGACGTCACCGCTTACTGGCTGCAGACTCTGCTCACTCACTGAGTGAATAGACTGCACGGGGAGCAGCAGCGTCTTCCTCACATGCAGTGCTGTCTGATGTAGCAAAGCTGCATGGGTTGAAGGAGAAAGAAGACAGAAGACCTGGATCGTGGAGGGGTGACAGGGAGTAATAAACATGGAGTCTCTAAGTGTGTCTGTGTATTTATTTCTACTAACGTATTTTTTCTCTGTGTGGTTTCTTTTTTTTTAACCCTTTATTGGAGATTCTTAATGGCCGGGATAAACTTACCTGACATTAAGAATCTCTGGCTTAATACTAGCTATTAAAACAAAGCTAGTATTAACTCATTATTACCCAGCAAGCCACCCGGCTTCGGCAGCTGGTAGAGTTGGATTCAGCGCCAAATGATGGCGCTTCTATGAAAGCGCCATTTTCTGGGGCGGCTGCGGACTGCAATTCACAGCAGAGGGGCCCAGAAAGCTCAGGCTTACCTGTGCTGCAGATTCCAATCCTCAGCTGCCTAGTTGTACCTGGCTGGACACAAAAATGGGGCTAAGCCCACGTCTTTTTTTTTTTTAATTATTTCATGAAATTCATGAAATAATTAAAAAAAGGGCTTCCCTATATTTTTAGTTCCCAGCTGGGTACAAATAGGCAGCTGGGGATTGGGGGCAGCCCGTACCTGCCTGCTGTACCTGGCAAGCATACAAAAATATGGCGAAGCTAACGTCATTTTTTTTTTTTTGTTTTTTTGGCAAAAAAAATAAAAAATGCTTCCCTGGATTTTCCACTGCTAGTGAAGGTAACACCAAGCAGTGGGGGTTAGCAGCCAGTAGCTGCTTGGATTACCCATAGCTACCAATACAAAAAATGCAGCGGGAGCCCATATATTTTTTTTTAATGATTTATTTAAATAAATAAAAAAAATGGGCTTCCCTGTATTTTGATTGCCTGACATCACAGTACTGTAAAAATAAATCATTCAAAAAAATGATGTAGCGCTCCGCGGTATTTTTGATTCTCAGCGCAGATAAAGAAGACAGCTACTGGTTGCCACCCCCATCTGCCTGGCGTTACCTTGGCTGGCAATAGAAATACAGGGAAGCCCATTAATTTTTTTTATTTAAAAAAATAGTTTTAAAAAAAAAATAACATGGGATCCCCCATTTTTGATAGACAGCTAGGGTGAAGCAGATGGCTGTAGCCTGAAAACCACAGCTGGCAGCTTTACCGTGGTTGGTGATCCAATGTGGAGGTCACCCCAGGCTCTTTTTTTATAATTATTTTATAAATATTAATAATTACAAAAAAAAGTAGGGTCCCCCCCCAAATTGGATCACCAGCCAAGGTAAAGCGGACAGCTGTGTTCTGGTATTTTCAGGGTGGGAAGATCCATAGCTATTGGCCCTTCACAGCCTAAAAATAGCAGGCCGCAGGCACCCCAGAAGTGGCGCATCCACTAGATGCGCTAATCCTGGCGCTTAACCCCAGCTCATCCCGTGCCCTGGTGCAGTGGCAAACGGGATAATAAATAGGGTTGATACTAGCTGTAAGGTCAGCTGACATCAAGCCCAGCAGTTTGTGATGCCATGGCATCTATCAGATACCCGATATCACAACTGTCAGTACTAATAAAAAAATAGACAAAAAAAAGTATTTGAAAAAACACTCCCCAAAACATTCCCTCTTTCACCATTTTATTGTAAGGAAGAAAAATAAGGGGGTCTCACGACGACTATGGACCGTCTAGAATATGGGGAACACGCTCAGGGAACGTATCCCCCATTTTCTAGGAGTGCAGACCCTCCATGTGAGGAGTGTGGGTGCAATGAATCTGCACCCACTCTCCCCGGGTCCACAGCAGCAGAGTCCATGTCGTAACTGTTGCTACCAAAGCTGCAATGCCCTGCTCATGAGGTAAGGGCATGCCTAATCAGGAGAACTATTCTACATTTCCAAATATTGGTATTTGCTGATATTATTGCTATTCCACCTACTATATATTGGGGATAGGATCTTGGAGATGGAATACCCCATTAAGTCCAGTTATCCTGCTGAATGAATACTAAACAACAGAGCTTGCTATTTAGATATGTTTTCTTGTGGCGTATAACGGACTCTCAAGTTTGGTAGCCGTTCAGCAGGGCAACTATAAAATCAAATACCTCCATTTGGAAATGTAGTACAAGTAACTATGTTCCTTACCTCATGAGCAGGGCATTGCAGTAGCTTACAGATGCATGGTTACCACCACTCACTGTGTCTGAACACAGGAAGCTGAGCTGACAGCCGCTCCACAGGAAGCTGAGCTGACAGAGGCTCTGTACACACGGCAGCGTCTATTGTGAAGGAGGGGGCCATGGGGGATCAACGCTGCAAAGGTACCGTGGGACACCGGGGAACACCGGTGGGGTTATAGGGGGTGACCTGGCAGGGCCTGGGGAGGAGTTTTCTGTCGCATGTGTCATGGCACATGCGACAAAAATCAGAAGAGTAGGGTGAATGCGGCCGGCGCAGCCATCTTGGATTTCTGGGAGGGGGCAGGGGGGGCACTTTGGCGACACCGGGGGACCGGAGGGGACCGGGAAGGAGATTTATCTCCCATCTGACGTGTTTGTTCATGCCAGATGGGAGATAAATAATTTTTTACCGGCGCTGTCATTTACTGTAACGTGATCTTCGGTATACGGTGTATAACGGTGATCATGTGAGTGGGGACCCGAAAAATCAGCCTGAATCATGATCTCCAGGGTCTCAGCTAACCCCTGAAACTCCGGAGATTTTCTGACGCTGGGGGGCGCTATTCACTTATTTCTGCCTGCTGTTTCTAAACGGCAGATCAGAATAAGGCTACATTCACACGACCGATCCGTTTTTGCAGTCCGGGAAAAACGGTCCGTTTTTTTCATGGGTGCATCCATGTGGCATCCGTTTCCGTTCCGTATACGGTCCGTATGTCATCCGTTTGTCATCCGTGTGCCTTCCATTTTTTTGCGTACTGCAAAAAAACTGAAGGAGGGAAAATATATAAATTTACCAAGGATCCATAGCTACAACCTACATGAGGCGGTCACATGTTCACTCCAGTGCCATTTTCTACTGCTTTTCACAGCGTAGAGCGCTCTGGTGATTTTCCTGTGCTTGTACACTTCATATCAGTCTTTTCTGTCACTATAATGGCAGAAAGACAGATAATACCTTTCATGTGGCACTAAGGGGTGCTTAGCCTTGTATTTAGCCAAAAAATAAATAAATTTAAAAAAAAATGACGTGGATTTCTCCCGATTTTTGATAGCCAGCTAGGGTAAAGCAGACGGCAGCAGCCTTCAGACCACAGCTGGCAGCTTCACTTTGGCTGGTAATCCAAATTTTAAATTAAATAAATAATTTTTAAAAAAAAATACGTGGGGGTCCCCTCAAAAATGGATCACCAGCCAAGGTAAAGCGGACAGCTGGGGTCTGATATTCTCGGACTAGGGAGGTTCATGGTTATTGGACTCTCCCCAGCCTAAAAATAGCAGGCCGCAGTCGCCCTAGAAGGGGCACATCCATTAGATGTGCCAATCCTGGTGCTTCGCTCCAGCTCATCCCGTGCCCTGGTGCGGTGACAAACGGGGTAATATATGGGGTTAATACCAGATGTGTAATGTCACCTGGCATCAAACCCTGGGGTTAGTGATGTCAGGCGTCTATCAGATACCCGACATCACCAACCCAGTCAGTAATAAAAAAAAATAGACGACAAACACATTTTTATTTGAAAAAACACTCCCCAATACATTCCCTCTTTCACCAATTTATTAGAAAGAAAATCAAATCCAGGTCTGGTGTAATCTAAGGGGTTCCCATGACGATCCATACCATAGTCAATGTCCCAGTCAATGAAGAACAGAATGTTCCATATTGGCTGGGAGAGCAGTGCAGTGACCTGAGCTAACATCAATAGGTCAGCCCAGGTCACTGCAGAACATGACAAGTGCTGCTGTCAGGAGGATAGCGAGGTACATCACCTGCGGTGATCGCTGCACTCCTGATAGCAGAGCTGTCACTGAGTTCAATGACCGCCTCCTTCACAACCAAGTATCGCGGGTGCCTGTGACGTCACCATTAGTGACAGTCTCGGGTCGGCAGCAAGAGGAGATGTGACAAGCGGCGGCCATGGAGGACAATGACAGCACTGACGTCGGGAGGGCAGGACTTCATCACCGCAGGTAAGGAACTTCACTAACCTCCTGACGGCAGTGCTTGTCATCCCCGCGGCTGCTGTCACTGCGGTGTGGGCAGCTGCGGACACCGTACAGTGTGGGCAGCTGCAGACACTGCTGAGCGGGCTGCCGCGGGGCTGGGGCTTGAGCAGGACACAGACTGCAGCGGCATCCGACGGAAGTCACACGGAAGTGCTTCTGTGTGGCTTTCGTGGATTTTTGCACACATAGCCAGGGTAAACATCGGGTTACTAAGCAAAGCACTTTGCTTGGATACCCAATATTTACCTTGGTTACCAGCTTACCGCAGGCTGCCAGCGATGGCTCCCTGCACACTGTAGCTGTAAAAAGCAACGCTTTTGGCGATCGAACCATTCTCGAACGTAACTCGAACTGCCAAACTTTTAGCAAAAGGCTCGAGTTCATCGAACGTCTCGAACATCCCCCAAAATCACTCGAACATGAAATTGCCGAACCTCGAACCTCAAACATCGCTCATCTCTAGTACTGACAATAGATTGATAGGATGATCTTGTACACATGTACTGATGGTGGTTCTGATTTTGGAGCAGAAACTGACCAGGACCACTCAAAATCCTCCTTAAAATCTCAAAACTTGGTTCTAATAATGTAATCATATAATGCCGATGGTTCTGGTAATGTATTCATGTAAGGATCCCTTTATATTTTTTTTGATTCTTGGGATTGGTTCAATATGGCAATAATGTAGCTCTTGGACCAAAAAAAAACAAAAAATTGTGCATCCCTGATCTCTATGATGGCAATGAAAATTTGACCTGAATTTATTCTTGATCCTATTTCTTCTACCAAGTCTTCACTGAATGGGGTTATCCAGGACTTTTGGATTTTTTTTTCCTGTGACCGATAGTTGCTAACTACCTGCTTGTTCTGACGAGTTATGATCTCTCCAGAATCAGGCAGCAATTCTGCTGTTTCTTTTGAACTCGCTATCAGAGTCGTGCTTTCTCTTCATACTCCTCTGTCGACAGGGTGTCAACGTCATTACTATTGACAGTCAGCTCCCAGGAAAAAGGAGAATTGTAGGCAGGAGTGGTTTATGACTGCTCTGGACCAGAAGAGATCATCGCAGGGCACAACAGGCAGGTAGTTAGCAACTACATTCCAGTAAATTCTTAGCCCATAGGTTAAAAACCCAAAAGTCCCTGATAACGCATTTCGGGTATATCCACACATTTACACACAAGTATTTGGTTGCTTAAATTTCTGCATCTCTTGACAGGAAAAGTACAGTGCAAAAACGTGTTTGGACAAATTCACAGATCAAACTCATAACAAGTCTATACTATAGATTCATGAAAATCACAGACCACGCATGAATGCCATCCATTTGCAATCTGTATTGCATCTGTTTTTAAAATTGCAATGGGTAAGAGAAACTATGCAATGTTTATATACAGTATACAGTAAAATGCATTGATTAAATTCTGATAGTAAAAACTGACACACTGATGTAAACCAGATCCACACACTGATGAAAATCGGTCTATTTTTTCACATACAACAAAAAGCGGATTAGTCTGAATGAGGCTCAGGAAGTATTTAGGCACAGAAACTAAAGGCCCTGTCACACGCAGAGATAAATCTTTGGCAGATCTGTGGTTGCAGTGAAATCATGGACATATTGTTCCATTTGTACACCGCCACAAACCTGGCACTGATTGTCCACAATTTCACTGCAACCACAGATCTGCCGCAGATTTATCTCTGTGGGTGACAGGGCCTTAAGATTGACTATCAATAGTAGAAGCTGGCTGCATTGATTAACCTTCATGAATAGTACTATTGAAAATAATCCAGAATTTCCTTGAACAGACTTTCGAAAATCACTGAAATGTACTCAAAACTAGCCCCTTCATGATTATACACTCACCAAACGCAAGTGGTAAACACAGCTGTAAACTTGTAACATGGAGTTAAAGAATGCAATGTATAAAAATACACAGGAATAGCAGGCTCGTGCCTACGGAACCTGCAGGTTTGGAAATGAAGGCGTTAAAGAACAATGGTTGAATAAAACTTCTGAAAGAAAAACATATTTTTGTCAGTTTCTTATAGGCAGCACTACATGAAAGAGACCCACACAGAAGCAGGCATCACATCAATGCAATCATGTTCTTTAGAAACATACAATCACACTTGCAGCTTATTGTCTTAAAAACAAATATATTTTATGTATTTCACAGGCTTTCTCATGCAATTTTCCCGAGGATACAAGAGATCACATGCAGTCTTCTCATGAAAGAGTTTAGAAGAAGATAATTAAAGCCTTCAGAAGCATTGGGTCACCATGGAAATGTGTTGAACGTCAATCCTGTATATAGTACCAATTGAAAGCATCACTCTTTAGCTCTCTGTTTCCATAATGTCCTGTTCCTTGGGTTTATTATTATTCATGAATTTTTGGTTTTACTCGTTAAAACAGTTCTGAACATTTTTTTCTATTAGTTATGGATCTGATGCTGCTACAATGCTGAAAAGAATATAAAAAAGGTAAAAGAGTGTATTGGTATATAACTTGT
Organism: Anomaloglossus baeobatrachus; assembly: GCF_048569485.1. Lineage (NCBI taxonomy): Eukaryota > Metazoa > Chordata > Amphibia > Anura > Aromobatidae > Anomaloglossus > Anomaloglossus baeobatrachus. The sequence continues at coordinate 95,921,085 of NC_134360.1, read as the reverse complement.
TATATATTTTGGCATTTTACAATTATAGACTGTATTTAAAAACAATTAAATTATGTAACATATTGTCACTAGCCAAATATATAGGAATGTACGTGCCCTGATTTTCCACGTTTCCAGATTTTATACCTCGCTTTTTTGTTGTCATATTCCCTGAATACCTCATTGGGCCTGTTTCCCAGATCTAACAATACATTTTAGTACATTCTGCACTAGACAACGCTCCCAGATGCTGTGTGCTGGACAGTCAGAAAATTGTGCAATAGGTAAAATACATTTTATCAAATTTTGGACCAGACAATGCTCCCAGATGCAACATTTCCATTGACATGTGTCTATTTTTTGTATATATTATACATTTTGAACACATTGCTGTAGTTCCAGTCTTAATAATCAGCATGCTATATGCTAGTTATAACTCTTTATTTCTTTATACATTTATTTTATTTTTTTTGTTGCATTTAATATTTTTTATTTACTACAATATATTTTATGAATATAGAAACAGAAAATGTAATGTGAAAAAAGAAGCGTGGTTCATATACTTTTTACAGAGTTCTTCATTAGCCCCAGCTTGATATGCGATGGTGGTAATAAAATCTTATGTGGGTCAACAAGTGCTGGATGTAAGACATTGTTACTCCCTGGCTGAAAATAATGTCGGAGAGGCAAGACTCTTATTGTAGTGATATTCCCTTGTATGAATAACCCACGAGCACAGAAAGCAGCAACTCTATGTGTATCCAATCTAGAGACTAAATAAGAGGGCAACCACCTTTTATTCATCATACATGGGCCACAAATGTCGGTCATAGTTCAAGCACCTCAACAGTTGTTTCATGTTGTTTTAGGCTTGTGACTGCATAACCAACTGGAGTTCAAGGTAGTTCATTGCCATTATGCTGCAAGGTGGCTTTTAGGCTTGTTTTCAATTAATCGACGAAGAGCCTCCAAATCCTCTGTATTATGACTTATCTTCATAGCTTCCATTAAACTGTTGATGTTGCATGCTACAAGATCACACCTATGAAGAAGTATTGGACAAGATCTTTATAATGGTTGCATAGCAGAGAAATCTTGGAGATTCTATTGCTGTAGCTTGGAACCTAAGAGCTCAGCCTTACTCTTGGGCAGACCCAAATCTCTAACAAGATCATTCGTTCCACTTTGTGTTGTAAGGTGTGGTTCAGTTGAAGTTGCTAATAGAAGGTCTGGGTCGTGAGAAAAAGATGCTTCATGACATCAAGTGCTCTCTTCTTCCTCATTTGACTCAACTGAACATGTATCTGGTGCTTTTAGAGCCAGCAGGTTTTTTTTATGGGAGTATTGCAGATGGAATGTTTGGATACTATAAAGTCCACTTCTTCCTTGAAACTCCTTCCCTAATGGATGGCACCATACAGAAATACCAATTGGTAGTGTGATTGTTGTCTCTCTCCAGATCATTGGGACTGTAAAAGGCATAGATTGCCTCTTTCCATGCAACCACTGGATATGATGTGATTCACATGTATAGCAGTATACGTGTGGAGCACAACTCTAGCCCTGATCTCCTATTCTGCAGCCAACATCCAGGTTGTAGGCTTTCCTTATTATGGTAATCAAATTTCGCTATGTGACGCAAAAGTGCATTCTCCACATAAGTAACAAAAACTATCCACTTTGTTGATACAAGAACAATAAATAGATGATGTAATAGACTAGCTACTAACATTGCAATTATGTGATGATGACATAATAAAGACGCAATTTTTCTATAGGCCTGTGTGAAAGGTGTTATAAGTAATAATTTTGGCTCTTGAAAATAAGATTTAAGCATCATATTCTTTTTCAGCAGCACAAAATTAATGAAGCTCAACTGTTTTCATCTCTGAACCAATTGGCTGTAGAACATTAAGAGGAGAAAATATACACTAACATTTATTACACAATTTGTCCCAAATGGGTTAATATCCAATGTTTGGTCAAAATCGTCTGATTTGGTACATGGCAATGCTCAGAAGTAAAGACACACTATTTCTTTTTGGAGCATACATTTAGCTGGAATAGATCACGAACACTATGTTGCAATGCAGAGCCCATAAGATAGCAAAACAGCAGAAACCTCCCCATGTTAGCCCATTTTGGAAATTGAAACCCTAAGGGAATTCATCTAGCACTTGATAACATTTCGACATGAAAATTAAAAAATATTAAATATTGTTTCAGCCTGACGTTTGTAATATTTTCAAGAGGAAACAAAAAACATGGATTGTTATGCAATGTCTCCCAAAAATGGGGACACCTTGTATGTGGGCAAAAACTAAAGTTTGGGCATATGGCAGAGCTCAAAAATGAAAGAGAGCTATTTGATTGTTGGAGTATAAATTTGGCTGGAAAGACTGTAGCTGTTATGTTGTATTTGCAGAACACCCCCACAAATGACCCCATTTTAGAAACTAGACACTTCAAGAAATGGCATTATTGGTGTGTTATTGGTGTATTGAGCATCTTTATCTCCCAGTTTTTTTACATGTCGCAGACACACCCACAAGTGACTCATTTTGGGACACTAAACATTCTATGGAATGCATATAGGGGTGTTGAGAATTTTAAACCCACAAACTACATCACACATTTTTATAAGTTTGGGCAGTGAAAATTAAAAAATGTAAGGTTTTCCTGAAAAAATTTCACTTTTACCTCAAAATTCTTAAACTCACAAGAGAAAACAATCACTGATCTCGGGGAGACCAGCCTGAGAAAACACTGCTGGCAGCCAGCGGAGGCACTCAACACAGTGAAATCCTAGGTGCATTGTCCCCTGGGAAGTATGCAAATAATAAAAGGTCCGTGGAGACTCTGTTAGGAGTCTCGACACGGAAAATAGCCAGATATCCCTCCGGGAAGGACCTAGCCGAGGAGTGGCTCTTTTTAGGAGACAACCATAACCACCATATTAAGTGGCCCTTTTAGTCAATATCCAGCTCTTGAAGAGTTTAAAAATATGACAAGGGAAATACCAAGGCCAGGTATCCATGCATAGACAACTGTTTGCCCCTCATCAGTGTGGAGTAGGATTCTGGCCAGGTGGGAGCAATCCCTAGTAGACCAGCAAGACAAAACAATCAATGATCTCGGTGAGACCAGCCTGATAAAACACTGTCGGAAGCCAGCGAAGGCACTCAACACAGTGAAATCCTAGGTGCTTTGCCCCCTGAGAAGTATGCAAATCAAAAAAGGTCTGTGGAGCCTCTGTTAGGAGTCTCGACATGGAAAATAGCCAGATATGCCTCTGGGAAGGGCCTAGCCAAAGAGTGGCTCTTTTTAGGAGACCTTGATGATACGACGATTTTGCGCTCGTTAATCGTATCATCTAGGCTTTACACACTACGATGTCGCATGTGATGCTGGATGTGCGTCACTTTCAATTTGACCCCACCGACATCGCACCTGCGATGTCGTAGTGTGCAAAGCCCGCCTAAGTTTATATTGGTACAATTTTGAGGTGCAGAACAATTTTTATTTGCTTTTTATTTAGATTTTTTTGCAGAATAAATAAAAAACAGCATTTCAGTTATTGTTTCTATTCATTACTTTTTGCCTCATTCACCTTACAGTCAACAAGATAAGCAGGGCTGTATTTGGCCTTCGTGCTGCCCTAGGCACTTTAAGTGGTCGCGCCCCTTACTGACAAGGTAAAACTATCATTTTGGGCACACGACATCTATTTAAGGTGGATCTACTCTGTAACACACTTGAAAAAGTGCTAAACGCTATAAGAATGAAGATCTGCACTTGCTGCGCACACGTTCAGTTTTATTTAGCTTATTGTAACAGCTTCAGATTTTCAAAGACACTAAAGGCCGCTTTACACGCTGCGATCTCGCTAGCGAGCGTACCCGCCCCCATCTGTTGCCCGTGGCGCACAACATCGCTCGGACCCGTCACACTACTTACCTGCCTAGCGACGTAGCTATGACCGGCGAACCGCCTCCTTTCTAAGGGGGCTGTTCGTTCGGCATCACAGCGACGTCACTAAGTGGCTGCTCAATAGAAGCGGAGGGACGGAGATGAGCAGGACGAACATCCCTACCACTTCCTTCCTTTCTTATTGCGGGCGGCCGCAAGTAAGGAGAGGTTCCTTGTTCCTGCGGTGTCACACATAGCGATGCGTGCTGCCGCAGGAACGACGAACAACCTGCGTCCTGCAACAGCAACGATATTTGGGAAATGGACAGCGTGTCACCGATCAACGATAAGGTATTTTTGATCGTTAGCGGTCGCTCGTACATGTCACACGCAACGACGTCGCTAAGGAGAACGGATGTGCGTCACGAATTCCGTGACCCCAACAACATCTCTTTAGCGATGTCATTGCGTGTAAAGCGGCCTTAAGGCCATGTGTCCACGGGACTTTGTACCTGCGGATATTAAACATTTAAAAAATACCTTATTTTTTGGGAGATATCTTATATGTTTTAGGTCCATTAATTCTGAGCACATTGGTGTGGGTCTGGATCCAGAGACCCCCGTAAATTGTTCAAAAGACCCCTTAGAAGTGCACAGCTCAGGAACAGAACAATGACTTTCAACAGGATCCGCTCTGTGCTGTGTGCGCTCTTCTAAAAGAGCTTTTCAGCTGTGGTTGGGGGTCTCTGGACCAGATTTCCCACCAATCTGCTCTGAATTATTGGGCATAAAATATAAAAACACAAAAAGTTCAGTTACTCTTTGAGGTGCATTTACAACGCTGCTAATAATCAGAAACCAATTGATCTATCTAAACCGGCTGTCAGATCACCAAACGCACAAGCAAAAGGTTTGTTTGTCAGGTGAAGTGATTTTTCCATTTACATAAATAAACATTTATATAAGGGACGATTCCCCTACAAAAATCACACAGTTTAGCTTAAAAGGGGTTGTCTGGTCTAGAATGACAAATCTGAAGTCCGACTATGTGTTTCTCTATGACTGCAGACCTGTGTGAATCCTCCCAGCGCACTCATGGTGGTCAAGTATGTGATATGCAGACTCCTAGTGAGAACTCGTCTAGTGGGTACGGCCTCACTTAATGCACTTGTATTGAGCGAGGTGGCGTCCCCTAGACTGGTTCTAGCTGGGACTCTGCATTTCGCATACGTGACCGTCGTTTGCCCTCGCAGACACCGGAGAATCCTCGTAACACACAGTGAGTGAACTTGGAGGATTCACAAATCTGCAGTCACAGAGTGACACACAGTGAGTGCAGACTTCTCATTCTAGACTGGACAACCCCTTTAATATTTGCTTCAAAATTTATTTTTTAAAATGCAAATGAGGGGCTTTGGTGCACCCTTGGCATGGACTATGCCTTGGTGCACTCTTATATTTGCATATGAAGCCAGTCCCTTGTGTTGATTGACAGCGCTCACTTAGTAACAGTGGTAAAATAAAGACATACAAGCTGTTATTAAACAGCACTCACTTTTACTAATGGAGCACTGTCAATAAAAACAAAAGACTTTAAAATGCAAATATGAGAGCGTAACGGTGCTCCGAGACAAAGACCACACCAATGGTGCACCAAAGCAAAAACCACAGCAACGGTGCACCAAAGCAAAGACCACACCAATGGTACACCAAAGCAAAAACCACACCATTGGTGCACCAAAACAAAGACCACACCAATAGTGCCCCGACACAAAGACCACACCAATGGTGCACCGACACAAAGTCCACACCAACGGTGCACCGACACAAAGTCCACACCAATGGTGCACCGACACAAAATCCACACCAATGGTGCACCGACACAAAGACCACACCAACGGTGCACCGACACAAAGACCACACCAACGGTGCACCGACACAAAGACCACACCAACGGTGCACCGACACAAAGACCACACCAATGGTGCACCGACACAAAGATCACACCAACGGTGCACCAACACAAAGACCACACCAATGGTGCACCAAAGCAAAAACCACCCCATTCGGGCACCAAAACACCCTGATTTGCATATTAAATAAAAGTAGATTTTGCTGCAAATATTAAAGGGAACCTGTCACCAGTTTTTCAGTCTATAAGCTGCGGCCACCACCACTGAGCTCTTATATATGGCATTCTAACATGCTGTATATAAGAGCCCAAGACGCTGTGTAGAACATAAAAATCCCTTTATAATACTCACCTAGGGGGCGGTGCGGTGCAGACTGGTCGAATGGGTGTGTCCGTTCTCCGGTAGCGGCGCCCCCTCCTTTGGCCATCTTTGTCCTTCTGAAGCTAGGGTGCATGACGCGTCATACATCATCCACACTCGCCGACATTGTGGTCCTGCGCAGTCCCACTTTGATCTGCCCTGAGTGCATTGTACTGCACCTGTGCAGAACCTCAATGTCGGCTAGTGTGGATGACGTAGAACACGTCATGCACCCACGCTTCAGAAGAAGAAGGACAAAGATGGCCGAAAGAGGAGGCGCCGGTACCGGAGAACTGAGACACCCATTCGAATAGTTTGCACCGCACCGCCCTTTAGGTGAGTATAAAGTGATTTTTATCTATTACCCCCTGGCTGGGCTCTTATATACAGCACTAGAAGGTGGCCCGATTCTACGCATCGGGTATTCTAGAATTTACGTATTGTGTAGTTCATGTATGATTTTTGTTATATATATAGATGTTGTTGTGTGTAGTTACCAAGTGTTTGTGTAGGGCGCTGTACATGTTCTGAGTGTCGCGGGGGGTGAGAGCGGTGTTGTATGTGTGTTGCGTGTGTTGCGTTGTTTGTGGAGCGCTGTGTGTCTGTAGCGTTGTGTGTGTGTGTGTGTTGTGCGGTTTGTGTGTGTGTGGTGTGTTTTGGGGGGAGGTATGTTTTGAGCAATGTGTGTGTTGTGCAGTATGTGCGTATATTTGTGTGTGCAGCGTTGTCTGTGTGTGTGGGTGTCTGTGTAGGGCGTTGTTTGTGATTCCTAGTGCGTGTGTGTTGTGCAGTGCGCGTGTGTGTGTGTGTTGGGGGGAGGTGTGCACCTCCCATCGTGCTCCATCCCCCATGCTGCGCACCCCCCATCGTGCTGCATCCCCCATGCTGCGCACTCCCAAACGTGCTCCATCCGCCATGCTGCGCACTCCCAAACGTGGTCCATCCGCCATGCTGCGCACTCCCAAACGTGCTCCATCCGCCATACTGCGCACTCCCCATCGTGCTGCATCCCCCATGCTGCGCACTCCCAAACGTGCTCCATCCGCCATGCTGCGCACTCCCCATCGTGCTCTATCCGCCATGCTGCACACTCCCAAACGTGCTCCATCCGCCATGCTGCGCACTCCCAAACGTGCTCCATCCGCCATGCTGCGCACCCCCTATCATGCTCCATCCGCCATGCTGCGCACTCCCAAACGTGCTCCACCCGCCATGCTGCGCACTCCCAAACGTGCTCCATCCGCCATGCTGCGCACTCCCAAACGTGCTCCATCCGCCATGCTGCGCACTCCCAAACGTGGTCCATCCGCCATGCTGCGCACTCCCAAACGTGCTCCATCCGCCATGCTGCGCACTCCCAAACGTGCTCCATCCGCCATACTGCGCACTCCCCATCGTGCACCATCCGGCATGCTGCGCACTCCCAAACGTGCTCCATCCGCCATGCTGCGCACTCCCAAACGTGCTCCATCCGCCATGCTGCGCACTCCGAAACGTGCTCCATCCGCCATGCTGCGCACTCCCAAACGTGCTCCATCCGCCATGCTGCGCGCTCCCAAACGTGGTCCATCCGCCATGCTGCGCACTCCCAAACGTGCTCCATCCGCCATGCTGCGCACTCCCAAACGTGCTCCATCCGCCATACTGCGCACTCCCCATCGTGCACCATCCGGCATGCTGCGCACTCCCAAACATGCTCCATCCGTCATGCTGCGCACTCCCAAACGTGCTCCATCCGTCATGCTGCGCACTCCCAAACGTGCTCCATCCGCCATGCTGCGCACTCCCAAACGTGCTCCATCCGCCATGCTGCGCACCCCCCATCATGCTCCATCCGCTTAGGAGTGCGCAGCATGCCGGATGGTGCACGATGGGGAGTGCGCAGTATGGCGGATGGAGCACGTTTGGGAGTGCGCAGCATGGCGGATGGAGCACGTTTGGGAGTTCGCAGCATGGCGGATGGACCACGTTTGGGAGTGCGCAGCATGGCGGATGGACCACGTTTGGGAGTGCGCAGCATGGCGGATGGACCACGTTTGGGAGTGCGCAGCATGGGGGATGCAGCACGATGGGGAGTGCGCAGTATGGCGGATGGAGCACGTTTGCTCAGCCTCTCTCCTTCCAGCCTCCCTCAGCATCAGCCCCCCCCTCCCAGCCTTCCCCAAGATCAGCCTCTCTGCTCCCAGCCTCCTCCAGCACGCCGTGCTCCTCTGCCGACACTCACCCACACCCGATCGCATCCACTCACCCACACAACCGATCGCATCCACTCACCCACACAACCGATCGCATCCACTCACACACACAACCGATCGCATCCACTCACACACACAACCGATCGCATCCACTCACACACACACCCGATCGCATACACTCACACACACACCCGATCGCATACACTCACACACACACCCGATCGCATACACTCACACACACCCGATCGCATACACTCACACACACCCGATCGCATACACTCACACACACAGACACTGACGATATTGCACATACGCGCTGATACTCACAACATCCGGGGATATCACATGCTTCTGGCCATGTGATCCTCCCGCAGGTCCTGGAAGATCACAGCACAATATCGCCGCCGAGAAGCAAGCGATATCCCAGGATGCTGTGAGTATGTGGATGCGATGTGATGTGTGTATGTGAGTGAGTGTGATCTGATTTGTGTGTGTATGTGTGTGTGTGTGTGTGCTGTTATGTGTCTGTATGTTCTGCAGCTGCAGGACCTTGATGTGTGGATGCGATGTGATGTGTGTGTGAGTGTGAGCCGGTGTACACTGGTAACTATGATACACATCGGGTAACTAAGGGACCTTAGTTACCCGATGTGTATAATGGTTACCAGCTTTCACGGCCTCCGTTAAGATCCCAGCATCGCAAGGTTATGTGTGGCGCTGCCGGGATCCTGACGGAGCCGGTGTAGAAGCAAGCGATATCCCAGGATGTTGTGAGTGTGTGGATGTGATGTGTGAGAGTGAGTGTGAGAGTGAGTGTGATGTGTGTGTGTACTCACCTGGGAATCGGAGCCCCGTGTCAGTTGGGCCACAGCGAGCGTGCATTGCGTGAGGGGGCGGGGCCTGCAGAGAGCCGGGGCGAGAGGCCAATCCGTGTGGGGGGGCGGGGCCATGGCGAGCCCAGCGGCCAATCAGCTTTGTGTCACCGTAAGGACACAATTTCGGAGCATGACAGACAGACAGACAGACAGATAGACAGACAGATAGACAGACAGACAGACAGAATAAGGCAATTATATATATAGATGTTAGAAAACTGTATATAAAGGGGGCTTTACACGCTACGATATCGTTAATGTTTTATCGTCGGGGTCACGTTGTTTGTGACACACATCCGGCGTCATTAACGATGCCGTAGCTTGTAACAGTTTTGTGCGATCTAAAACGATCTCAAAAGCGGTAAAAATCGTTTGCTGTGTAGAGGTCGTCCTAAAACCAAAAATTGTTTATTTCTAATTAGCGATGTTGTTCCTCGTTCCTGCGGCAGCATACATCGCTGTTTATGACACCGCAGGAGCGAAGAACATCTCCTTACCTGCCTCCATCGGCTATGCGGAAGGAAGGAGGTGGGCGGGATGTTTACGTCCCGCTCATCTCCTCCCCTTCGCTTCTATTGGACGCCTGCCGTGTGACGTTGCTGTGATGCCGAACGACCCGCCCCCCTTAGAAAGGAGGTGGATCGCCGGCCAGAGCGACGTCACAGGGCAGGTAAGCCGTGTGATGGGGGACGATGGGGGCGGGTACGCACGCTAGCGATATCGGTACCGTGTAAAGCCCCCTTAAGAGCCCACTGGTAGTGGCCGCAGCTTATAGTCACCAAATCTGGTGACAGGTTCCCTTTAAAGAAGCACTCCAGTCATTTTTTCCCCTAAGCCTGTGTAAATGTTAGTACAGTGTAAGGTCTGTGATAATTCACCCACCGATCGCTGTTTTCTCATGTCCCCAACTCCATGATGACTTCACATCCACAGCTCATCTCTGCAGACTTCCCTCTTCTCCGGTCTTCTGCAGCACATCTCACCATGGTGCCCTGAAAAATAACAATGTCATTATAATGTTCCTGAATAACAATAACCACAAATGCTGTGCTATAAATAAGCCCTATGCTGTGAAAAAAATAACTGCTCCTCACTGTGCTCCCCACAAAAAAAAATTACTCCACACAATCCCTCTTAATGTACATGGCCTCCACACTATCCTCTTTTATAAAATATTCCCACCACACCGTACCCACTTATATACCATGACCACCACACTGCCCTCCCTTATAAACTATACCTACCACACCTTCCTCAATTATGAAATATGATCTGCACATTGTCCTCACATCATTCATGCTGCCCCCTCCTCATACTGCCCCTCTCCATACTGAGCCTCCCATGCTGCCTCTTCTTAATGTACTCCAAATGCTGCCTGCCCCTTTTCCATAATGAGACCACCATGCTGCCCCACTCATCATACAGAGACCACCATGCTGCCAAACTCATCAGACAGAGACCACCATGCTGCCCCACTCATCAGACAGAGACCACCATGCTGCCCCACTCATCATACAGAGACCACCATGCTGCCAAACTCAGACAGAGACCACCATGCTGCCAAACTCAGACAGAGACCACCATGCTGCCCCACTCACCATACAGAGACCACCATGCTGCCACACTCATCAGACAGAAACCACCATGCTGCCAAACTCATCAGAGACCACCATGCTGCCCCACTCATCATACAGAGACCACCATGCTGCCAAACTCAGAGACCACCATGCTGCCAAACTCAGACAGAGACCACCATGCTGCCCCACGCAGGATACAGAGACCACCATGCTGCCAAACTCAGACAGAGACCACCATGCTTCCAAACTCAGACAGAGACCACCATGCTGCCCACGCACCATACAGAGACCACCATGCTACCAAACTCATCAGACAGAGACCACCATGCTGCCAAACTCAGCATACAGAGACCACCATGCTGCCAAATGCATCACACAGAGACCACCATGCTGCCAAACTCATCAGACAGAGACCACCGTGCTGCAAAACTCATCAGATAGAGACCACCATGCTGCCAAACTCATCAGACAGAGACCACCATGCTGCCCCACTCAGCATACAGAGACCACCATGCTGCCCCACTCATCAGATAGAGCCCACCATGCTGCCAAACTCATCAGACAGAGACCACCATGTTGCCCCACGCAGACAGAGACCACCATGCTTCCCCATGCACCATACAGAGACCACCATGCTGCTAAACTCAGACAGAGACCACCATGCTGCCAAACTCATCAGACAGAGACCACCATGCTGCCAAACTCATCAGACAGAGACCACCATGCTGCCAAACTCAGACAGAGACCACCATGCTGCCCCACGCAGGATACAGAGACCACCATGCTGCCAAACTCAGACAGAGACCACCATGCTTCCAAACTCAGACAGAGACCACCATGCTTCCCACGCACCATACAGAGACCACCATGCTGCCAAACTCATCAGACAGAGACCACCATGCTGCCAAACTCATCAGACAGAGACCACCATGCTACCAAACTCATCAGACAGAGACCACCATGCTGCCAAACTCAGCATACAGAGAATACCATGCTGCCAAACTCATCACACAGAGACCACCATGCTGCCAAACTCATCAGACAGAGACCACCATGCTGCCAAACCCATCAGACAGAGACCACCATGCTGCCCCACTCAGCATACAGAGACCACCATGCTGCCAAACTCATCAGATAGAGACCACCATGCTGCCAAACTCATCAGACAGAGACCACCATGCTGCCCCACGCAGACAGAGACCACCATGCTGCCCCACGCACCATACAGAGACCACCATGCTGCTAAACTCAGACAGAGACCACCATGCTGCCAAACTCATCAGACAGAGACCACCATGCTGCCAAACTCATCAGACAGAGACCACCATGCTGTCAAACTCATCAGACAGAGACCACCATGCTGCCAAACTCAGCATATAGAGACCACCATGCTGCCCCACTCATCATACAGAGACCACCATGTTGCCCCACTCATCATACAGAGACCACCATGCTGCCAAACTCAAATAGAGACCACCATGCTGCCAAACTCAGATAGAGACCACCATGCTGCCAAACTCAGCATACAGAGACCACCATGCTGCCAAACTCAGCATACAGAGACCACCATGCTGCCAAACTCAGCATACAGAGACCACCATGCTGCCAAACTCAGCATACAGAGACCACCATGCTACCCCACTCAGCATACAGAGACCACCATGCTGCCCCACTCAGCATACAGAGACCACCATGCTGTCAAACTCATCAGACAGAGACCACCATGCTGCCAAACTCATCAGACAGAGACCACCATGCTTCCCCACGCAGACAGAGACCATCATGCTGCCCCACGCACCATACAGAGACCACCATGCTGCTAAACTCAGATAGAGACCATCATGCTGCCAAACTCAAATAGAGACCACCATGCTGCCAAACTCAGATAGAGACCACCATGCTGCCAAACTCATCAGACAGAGACCACAATGCTGCCAAACTCATCAGACAGAGACCACCATGCTGCCAAACTCATCAGACAGAGACCACCATGCTGCTAAACTCAGCATACAGAGACCACCATGCTGCCCCACTCATCATACAGAAACCACCATGCTGCCCCACTCATCATACAGAGACCACCATGCTGCCCCACTCATCATACACACCACCATGCTGCCCCACTCAGCATACAGACACCACCATGCTGCAAAACTCAGATAGAGACCACCATGCTGCCAAACTCAGATAGAGACCACCATGCTGCCAAACTTAGATAGAGACCACCATGCTGCCAAACTCAGCATACAGAGACCACCATGCTGCCAAACTCATCAGACAGAGACCACCATGCTGCCCCACTCATCATACAGAGACCACGATGCTGCCCCACTCAGCATACAGAGACCACCATGCTGCCAAACTCAGATAGAGACCATCATGCTGCCAAACTCAAATAGAGACCACCATGCTGCCAAACTCAGATAGAGACCACCATGCTGCCAAACTCATCAGACAGAGACCACAATGCTGCCAAACTCATCAGACAGAGACCATCATGCTGCCAAACTCATCAGACAGAGACCACCATGCTGCTAAACTCAGCATACAGAGACCACCATGCTGCCCCACTCATCATACAGAGACCACCATGCTGCCCCACTCATCATACAGAGACCACCATGCTGCCCCAGTCATCATACAGAGACCACCATGCTGCCCCACTCAGCATACAGACACCACCATGCTGCCAAACTCAGATAGAGACCACCATGCTGCCAAACTCAGATAGAGACCACCATGCTGCCAAACTTAGATAGAGACCACCATGCTGCCAAACTCAGCATACAGAGACCACCATGCTGCCAAACTCAGCATACAGAGACCACCATGCTGCCAAACTCAGCATACAGAGACCACCATGCTGCCCCGCTCAGCATACAGAGACCACCATGCTGCCCCAGTCATCATACAGAGGCCACCATGCTGCCCCACTCATCATACAGAGACACCCGCGCTACCTGACATCTAATGCTGAGCCCCCTCCCACACTACCTCACATTTCATACTGAGTCTCCTACATTGATCCACTCCATACTGAGCCCTCACACTGCCTTTGTCCATATTGAACCCCCCATAATGACCCCCCCATACTGAACCCCCCTCTCCTTACTAAGTGAATTGATACTCGGCACTTCTGGGGGGGCACAAGGAGGGTACAAAATCGCCTGAAGTAAATGTAGAAACTTGGCGCTCGATCAATGTGAATAGTGGTTTTTATTGTGAAGAACTTGTAGGACCAGCACAAGCCCAGCACTGCCACATAGACAGCGGAGGACACCGCGTCATACCGGGCTACACCGCTCGTCACGCTACTATACCTTCTGAGGACCCTCTGCATGCACTGATGAAGGTCTTTTGACCGAAACATCTGTGCTTGTGCTGGTCCTACAAGTTTTTCACAATAAAAACAACTGTTCACATTGATCTTGGGTGTCAAGTTTCTACATTTACCTCTCCATACTGAGACCCCCAACATACAGAGTCCTTATACTTTTCCCCATCAATTTTGTCCCTTGTACTATCCCTCCCTCTGTAAGCCCCCCTAACCCCCCATCTACAGCATTAGGCCCCCTACAGCAATAGGCCCCCTAAACCCCCCCTCCTACAGCAAAAGGTCCCCTAAACTCCCCCTCCTACAGCAAAAGGTCCCCCTAAACCCCCCTCCTACAGTAACAGGCTCCTTTAACCCTCCTCCTACAGCAACAGGCTCCATTAACTCCCCCTTTTACAGCAATAGGCTCCCTAACCCTCCCCCTCTACAGCAATAGGCTCCATTAACCCTCCCTCCTACAGAAACAGGCTCCATTAACCCCCTCCCCAACAGCAACAGGCTCCATTAACCCCCTCCCCAACAGCAACAGGCTCCATTAACCCCCTCCCCAACAGCAACAGGCTCCATTAACCCCCTCCCCAACAGCAACAGGCTCCATTAACCCTCCTCCTACCGCAACAGGCTCCACTAACCCTCCTCCTACCGCAACAGGCTCCATTAACCCTCCTCCTACAGCAACAGGCTCCATTAACCCTCCTCCTACAGTAACAGGCTCCTTTAACCCTCCTCCTACAGCAACAGGCTCCATTAACTCCCCCTTCTACAGCAATAGGCTCCCTAAACCTCCCCCTCTACAGCAATAGGCTCCATTAACCCTCCCTCCTACAGAAACAGGCTCCATTAACCCCCTCCCCAACAGCAACAGGCTCCATTAACCCCCTCCCCAACAGCAACAGGCTCCATTAACCCCCTCCCCAACAGCAACAGGCTCCATTAACGCTCCTCCTACCGCAACAGGCTCCATTAACCCTCCTCCTACCGCAACAGGCTCCACTAACCCTCCTCCTACAGCAACAGACTCCATTAACCGTCCTCCTACCGCAACAGGCTCCATTAACCCTCCTCCTATAGCAACAGGCTCCTTTAACCCTCCTCCTTCAGCAACAGGCTCCATTAGCTCCCCCTTCTACAGCAACAGGCTCCATTAACCCTGCCTCCTACAGCAACAGGCTCCCTAAACCTTCCCCTCTACAGCAATAGGCCACCTTGACCACCATCTTCTTTAATAGGCCCCCTAACCTCCAGACTACAATAATAGGCCTCCTAATCCTGCCCATAGCCTGTGCACCGGCCCCTCCCCCACAATCCCCAGACTATAGCCTCTGCTGCCCCTCCCCCGCAATCCCCAGACTATAGCCTCTGCTGCCCCTCCCCCGCAATCCCCAGACTATAGCCTCTGCTGCCTCTTCCACACAATCCCCAGACTATAGCCTCTGCTGCCCCTCCCCCGCAATCCCCAGACTATAGCCTCTGCTGCCCCTCCCCCGCAATCCCCAGACTATAGCCTCTGCTGCCCCTCCCCCGCAATCCCCAGACTATAGCCTCTGCTGCCCCTTCCCTGCAATCCCCAGACTATAGCCTCTGCTGCCCCTCCCCCGCAATCCCCAGACTATAGCCTCTGCTGCCCCTCCCCCGCAATCCCCAGACTATAGCCTCTGCTGCCCCTCCCCCACAATCCTAGCTTTATAGCCTCTGCCTGCCCCCCCCCCCTCCCATCGTTAGGAACTCTGCAAGTGATTACCTGCTCCCGTGCCGCTGCCGCCCTCCTCCTCCTCTTGCCGGAGCTGCAGCTCCTCCTCTGGTGTCCGTCATCCTCCTGCTGCGGCTAACTCTGGTGAGTTATCTTCCTCCGCGGCATCTACAGCTTTGGGCGCCACAGCATGGAGCTGATTGGCGCGCCTCTCACCCCGGAAGTGCAGGCGCCGGCACTTCCGGGGTCAATCAGCTCCCTGTGTACGGCGCCCGCAGTCTACTTGTATGCGCGTCTTAAAGACGCAGATACAGATATATGGAGGAGCGCCTCTCACCCCTCCCTCCTCCAAAAACACGGCGGATTTAATAGACTGTCTAACGGACGGGGGAGGGTGGATGTAAAAAAAAAAGAAATTTTTTTTTTGCATCCAGAAGGTGCCGCCCCCCCCGCAACCGCCACCCCAGGAACCGGACCACGGGTGCCTAATGGTAAATACGGCCCTAAAGATAAGACAGATTTATTCTTTGTATTTTAGCAACATTAGATTTATTTCAGGGGGTTTTATGTTTTACCACCCTTGCACATAATATTTAGTAAAATATTGTTCTTAATTTGTTTTTTGTATCAATATTCTCTGAGAGATGTACCTTTTTTTTGGGGCTGACAAAACTGTGTGAGGGATTGTTTTTTGTAGGTCAAGTTTTCAGTGATAATATTTTTAACACATAACTTCTTGATCACCTTTTAATACATTTTTTCATGTAAAAGTATTATTAAAACATTTTTGTCATGTTTTTTTATACATATATTTTTATCACACATGCCATAGAGAATATACAGTGTGACAGTTTTATAGTTCAGGTCGTACTTGACATGGCGATACCAATTATATTTCAGATTTTTTGGATTATTTTTGTTTTTACTGGTAAAACAGTTTTCCATACTTTTTTTTTACATTTCTATATATATTATATATTTTATAACATTTATTAAGTTTTTTACTTAGTCTATCTATAGGACGTGCATATTTTTTACTTTGATTGCTAATATTATGTACTGCAGTGCATAAGAGCTGTCAGTTTTTCACTTAACAGTAGAGATGAGCGAACCGGTCGCGGTTCGGCTCGAGCTTGGTTCGTCGAACGGAGGTCGCGTTCGAACCGGTTCGACAAACCACTCGAACCCCATAGGAAATAATGGGAGGCAATCAGAAACACATAAAAACACCTAGAAAACACCCTCAAAGGTGTCCAAAAGGTGACAAACAACTCACAACACAACACAAACACATAGGAAAGTGACAAGAACAAATTCTCATGCGAAAACAAAACAGCGTTACGAGGAAAAAGAGGACGAGACACAGATATAGGCATGGCATGCCCTTCTAAAATCATGTAAAACACCGCAAGGTGACTCCAAGCGGAGTCTCCCTTTTTTCCAAAAATTGGGCCACACAGACACCCCTTCAGTGGCAGCACTTGTGCCCCAGTTGTAAACTTGACAGGTACATTAGCATCAAGCACATTACAATTCCACAAGCCTTTATTCTCCACAGGATGACACAGGGGTAGTAAAGTCCTTGCGGATCTATGACTTGTTCATCTTGATGAACGTTAGTCTGTCCACATTGTCAGTGGACAGACGCGTGCAATTATCTGTCAGAACACACCCAGCAGCACTGAAGACACGTTCTGAGACAACGCTGGCAGCTGGGCACGACAAGATCTCCAAGTGGAGTGGAGAGCTCTGGCCATTTTTCAAGATTTGAAGCCCAAAATGAGCAAGGCTCCATTTGCAAAGTCATGGCATCGAGGTTCATTTGGAGATACTCCTGTATCATCCTCTTCAGCCGTTGACTACGTGTCAGACTTCTTATCTCTGGTGGCCTTGCAAAGGATAGCCTAAAAAAATTATGAAATTATTCAAAAAAATTGCTGTTACAAGCACCAGATACGGTGCTGCTGGTACGGTTAGACTGTTGATGACGAGACAGTCCCATGTTTGTCAAGTTACAACTGGGAGATTCACTCAGTGCACCACGGTGGTTTGGTGGAAAAGCTGAGCTAAGATCAAGTAACAGCTTCTGCTGATACTCCTGCATACGTGCGTCCCTTTCTATGGCTGGAATTATGTCACAAAATTTGGACTTGTACCGGGGATCTAATAGCGTGGCAAGTCAGTAGTCATCATCACTTCTAATTTTGACAATACGAGTGTCATGTTATAGGTAGTGCAGCAAGAAAGCGCTCGTGTGTCTTGTGCAGCCATGCGGACCAAGTCCGCGCTGTGTTTGTGGCATAGAGGTGCTAACTGTTCTTTCTTCCTCTGACATCTCCCCCCAACCTCTTTCAACTGAAATTTGACCAAGGTCTCCCTCATCTGCTGACTCTTCCATGTCCATGGACACTTCGTCCTCCATTTCTTCATGTTCTCCTGCACCTTCCTCAACATTTCGCCTGCTACTATGCGCCCTTGTTGATCCCTGTCAACCATGGTCCCATGCCTGCCGCCTTGGTGATGATGAACGTCTGGACCTTGGTGATGTTGTTGTCCCTTGCGCATATGAATCCTCCTGTACTTCCTCCCCTTCCTGTTGTCCCACCCCCTGACTCCGAATAGTGTTTAGCGTGTGCTCCAGCATGTACATGACTGGAATTGTCATGCTGATAATGGCATTGTCAGCGCTAAACTTATTCGTCGCCATGTCGAAACTATGCAGAAGGGTGCATAGGCCCTTGATCTGCGACCACTCCATGAGGGTGATCTGCCCCACCTCTGCATCTTGTTGGCCCAGGCTATACGTCATGACGTATTGCACCAGTGCTCGGCGGTGCTGCCACAGTCGCTGTAACATGTGGAGAGTCAAATTCCAGCGTGTTGACACATCGCATTTCAGGCGATGAACCGGCAGGCCGAAAGACTTCTGGAGTGATGCAAGTCGCTCAGCTGCGGCGGTTGAACGGCGGAAGTGAGCAGACAGTTTTCATGCCCTGTTCAGAAGGCCATCTAGGCCGGGATAGTGTGTTAAAAATTGCTGGACAACAAGGTTCAACACGTGAGCCATACAAGGCACGTGTGTCACGTTGCCCAGGCGAAGGGCCGCACCCAGGTTTGCAGCATTGTCGCACACGGCCTTACCTGGCTGCAGGTTGAGTGGAGATAACCGTTTACCAAACTCAGTCTCCAGAGCTGCCCACAACTCAGCCACTGTGTGACTCTTATTTCCAAGACATTTCAAGATAAAGACCGCCTGATGCTGTTGTGCTCTGCTGTCAGCATAGTAGTGAGGTGTGTGGGATTCCTTGTGCGCAGTTACAATGCAGGTGGCCCGACTAGGCAGGCTTTGGGTGGAGGACCCAGACGAGGTTGAGGAGGCAGAAGCAGTGGAGGAACTTGGACAGACAGAGGATTGATGCACAAGTCGTGGGGACGGCAAGACTTCTGCAGCAGACCCTTCACCATCTATCATCATAGTTACCCAGTGCCCAGTCAGCGACATGTAACATCCCTGTCCATGCTGACTGGTCCAAGTAACGGTTGTGAAATGCACCAGTTCACATACAGAGTTTCTCAAGGAAGCGGTGATGTTGTGTGCGACATGCTGGTGTAGCACAGGCACACCTTTCTTAGAGAAGTAGTGGTGACTGGGCATCTGGTACTGGGGCACAGCGACGGACATAAGGTCTCGAAAATCCTGTGTGTCCACCAGGCGGAAAGGCAGCATTTCGGTAGCCAGGAGCTTACAGAGGGATAAAGTCAACCTCTTAGCTTTGTCATGGGTCGGAGGAAATGACCTTTCATTTGTCCACATCTGAGGGACAGAGATCTGGCTGCTGTGTGGAGACGGTGGTGAGTAGTGTGTCCCTGGAAAAATGCAGGTTTGTGAGGAAAGTGCATTCGGAGACATGATGTTGCCTTCATCCAAAGTTGGTGCTGTCGATGTTTGATAGAGCTGCACACCTACACTTGTTTCACCTTCCAAACCAACTGACGACCTACCAAGCAAACTGCCAGTTGCGGTTACAGTGGGGGAAGTTGTGCGTGGAAAACCAGGTGTGACAGCTGTCCCCACAGTCCTAGAAAATGAAGAGCGCACGGATGCACTGGAAGGGGCAGGCGGTGGATGGTCTGCTCCGCTGGGCCGCATTGCAGCACGGTGAGCTTCCCACTGGGACATATGATATTTATTCATAAAAAATTGCCTTTATTGTATACCAATGTTAAAAGCATTTAAAAGAACCGAATGAACAAGCCACCAGAGGTGGAGGCAAGGATGCCCTGGGCAAAAAGAGTTACAATAACAATAGTAGTCACATACATAGGCGACAATCAAAGAACAGGTTATAGCTATCAGGAGAGTGTGCCAATATATAGTGCTGAATGCCTAGCAATATAGGACCAAGACGACCAGGGGTATGAAAAAGACCCTTATATGCAGTGTGGAGGGGAGCGGGAGTGAATATAATAATTCAAACAGCAAGGTCACAAGGGCATGGAATACACAAATGATAGAAAGATGCAATAGTCAAATAAATTCATCATAAGTATATCAAAGAGAGTATTAACCTGGATGAAGAGTTACCATATCAAGTCACCTTGTTCAGCTCCCTAGACCTATGCATACGGGTACAGTACATATAACCTGTGTGGATGTTTAAAGGGTAGTACTGACCACAGTCTGCATCAAAGTCTGGTAATATAATACAATACCCCAAATAGTAAATGGAAGAGGCACAGGATGGCACAAGGGGATGCCCAGGGCAGGCAGGCCATGTCAGATACCAATCAGAAGTAAACGGCCACGAATAGAGGTAGTTTAAATGTTATATTATAAACACAGGATCACATGCCAAGGTGAATAAGAGCTGATTTCATGCATGGATCACAATATGGAGTACAGTAATAATGCATACAATCAGATCCAACGAGCATGCGTGTGCGTGCATGTGTGCACCCATGCCCGCAAACGCATGTATGATCCGATCATTAGGAACAGTTATGCTCACAAATGTTATGCTCCAAATGTGGTCGTCCTGGCGCAAGCCGTGCCAAGATGTTCAGCACTATACGTCGGCGCAAAATTGTTCCAACACGTACCTAAACGTGTACAATCTTAAAATATCTCACATTAACATGAAATTACATAGGAGCAAAACCGAGTGTATACAGTTCGTTCAGCACTATATAGAGGCACAGGATTGTATAAAAACAACACTGAGGGTAAGCACACTATATGATGGCACAAAATTACGCCAAAGAAGAACTCAATATTTCATAGTGACGTAAAATTCTACAGGAGCAGAATACAATGCATACAACCATTGTTATAGAGTAGCACAGGGCTACGCCAATGTGGAGCCCAATATGTGCAATTGGCAAGAAAAGTATAATGAGATAGGGTTAGACCAAAGCAGAACCCGTTGTGTGCATAATATATGATGGCACCATATTATATTGGAGCCAAGCCCAATAAGTGCACATCATATAATAGCACAGGAGTCTACCAGAAAAACAGAGCCGATGTTCAAAAACAGTAGTATTAGGATATTCCGGTGAGTCTCTGCTGTCGGAGCACATAAATGGAGAAAATCCAAGAGAAGGAGTCCGTGAAGAAGAGCACAAGACGAGAGAGCCAGACGGCCGACGTGGATACCCAATTCGAAGATCAGTCCTCCAAAGCCAAAAATGCAGGTCGGATGTAGTAGTGCCAAACTGGGATATCCAGATCCCATGAGGATTTCCAGATGGAGAGACCCATCAGCCAACACGGTTCTTAAGTGTCCCAGGTGTGTCCTCCAAAACCAGGAGTGTGTAACGGCTAGGACAGATGTGGTGATGCCGTCGTATGGTGTCAATGTTACATAGGAACTGCGAAAAGAAGGAATAGATGGATATCAGATTAACCTAAAAATCCTGTGAATAGCAATTCCTCATTGAGCCCTGTGGGTGTTACTGAGTGTAGGTTATAAATCCAACGTGACTCGTTTTGGAGAAGCCATCTGGAGCAAGAGCCACCTCTCGCGTTACCAAAGTATCTCTGTAAACCAACGACCCTGGCCCCACGTGGATTACCATGATGATTGGCTAGAAAATGTGAAGCCACTGAGGTGAGAGGTTTACCTTTACGTGCGTCAGACGCCGCCAAGTTAATAATTGAAAGGTGCTTCTGAATCCGTTTTCGGAGCTCCTGTGAGGTCTGTCCTACGTAAACCTTCTCACAGGGGCAAACAATGCAGTAGATTACATTCCTGGATTTACAATTAATGTAGGCTCTGAGATGGTGGCTCGTGGCATCCTGTGGATTATGGAAAATATCACGTGTCACGTGCATAAATTCACATATGCTGCATTCCCCACAGGGAAAAGAGCCCCTTAAGGTAATGCCCCGCTGTAATCTGGTGGAAGGTCTCGTAAAGTGACTGCGAGTCAAAACATCCCTCAGATTGGGTGCTCGACGAGCTGTCAGGAGAGGGTGTGGAGCCACTACCGACGACGTCTGTATATCAGCAGTAAGAATGGGCCAATGTTTTTGTAAAATTCCTCTCACCTTATGCCAGCTACTGTTATAGGTCGTAATGAATCTGGTGAATCTCTCCTGCGTCTTGGTCTTGGGCCGGATTAAAGATGACTGAGTTTCCGTCTTCGCCCTTTGATGTGCCCGTGCAATGGTCTTCCGTGGGTAGCCGCGGTCCATGAACCTGCAAGTAAGCCCATGTGCCTGCTGGTTAAAATCTTCAATCTCGCTACAGTTCCGTCTGGCACGTAAAAATTGTCCCATAGGGATACCTATCTTGATGTGCTGTGGATGGAAGCTCGAGTAGTGGAGGAGGCTGTTGGTTGCTGTCGTCTTCCTGTATAGGTTCGTGGATAAACCATGATCTTTAACGGATATAATCAAGTCCAAAAAGGTAACCGCCACAGACGAGATGGTGTGGGAAAGAAAAATATTCAAATTATTGTTGTTCAGGTCCGAGATGAATGCTAAACATTCTGTTTCTGAACCCTCCCACACAAAAAGAATATCATCAATGTAGCGGTACCAATATGATACCCGCTCTTGGAAGACCTGAGATGGATACACAACAGTCGCCTCCCACCACCCCAAGAACAGATTAGCGAAAGAAGGTGCACACCGCGCCCCCATGGCGACTCCAGAGACCTGCTTGTAAAAAGTCCGATCAAACAGAAAATAATTGTGTTTGAGGACAAAATCCAAAAGGTCGAACAGAAAGGAGTCGTGCATCCGATCAGAGCCACATTGTTGGTCCAGAAAATATAGTACTGCCCTCATGCCCTCATTATGCCGGATGTTAGTGTAGAGGGATTCTACATCACAGGTCACTAGGAGGGCATGGGGTTTCAAAATAACATCCCTACATGCACGCACGCAGTGGGACGTGTCCTGTATGAATGAAGGTAGACTGGATACCAAGGGCTGAAGAAAAAAGTCTACATATGTGCCAACCTTCTCACACAAACTACCAATGCTCGCCACAATAGGACGGCCGGGGGGCTTCTCGATGGACTTGTGCACCTTTGGGAGCATATAAAAAGTAGGAACCACTGGATCAGAGACCCACATGAATTCCTTTTCCTTATTAGAAATAATGCCCAGGTGCCGAGCCGAGTGCAACAATTGATGTAATTTGGACGAGAAAGTGGTAGTTGGATCCGATGGTAACTTAACGTAGAAGGAGGGGTTGTGTAGTTGCCTGAGCGCTTCATCCAAATACATGGATGTAGGCCACAGTACAACGTTCCCTCCTTTGTCGGCTTCTTTAATAAGAAAGTTGTTATTATTTTTCAGTTTATGAATGGCTCGACCCTCCGCCACAGTTATATTAGGAGCCTCAGATGTCTTGGATGGAAGTTTAGTGATGTCTGACTTCACCAGTTCAAAAAAGATTTTTACGGCTGGAACCAAGGAGAAGGAAGGTGTAGCGATCGATTTATTACGATATGGGAATCGCTTCTTACCTTGTACTTCTGCATTTTCATCCAAAAGATCCAACAGATCCTGAAATACTTGGCGATCCTCTGGTTCGAGTCCATCGATGATCTGTGGCTTGTTATAGATCACCTGGAAAGTGATGTTACGACAAAAAAGATATAAATCTTTAACCAGGGAAAAATGATCAAGTTGTGAGGTCGGAGAGAAGGTGAGACCCCTCTCCAAAACAGATATTTCCTGAGGTGAAAGTTCATATTGAGAAAGGTTGATGATCTGTAAGGAATCACCTACCTGGCTGGCAGCAGATGTGGTCGGGATAACGTCATCATTGGTCAAAAGCGGTACTTGGCACCCCTGAACGGAGGTTTGCGGTTCCCGTGCTTTGCCTTTCTGGCCGGATTTATTCTTGTGGCCCCCTCGTCTGGTTCTCTGTCTGGGTCGCTGCTGGATAAAAAATCACTGGAACTGTTTCCAGATGTAATGATGGAGCCGACTTGAGGAACATTTGGGGCCCTGTTAGATCTAGCCCCTCTCTGGTTGCCCCTATGGCGCCATTTGAAAGCTGATCGACTGTCAAAGTCGGTTTTATCTCTATGGAATTTGCCACACTTTTTCTCGATTATGTCCTTTTCATACCGGTCCAGCTGTTCTTTTAATTTAGTTTGGAATGTGCCAACCTGCATCTGATCCTCCAGCCTGCTCAGTTTTGTCTCTAGGTCTTTGATGTTAGTTTTTGTTGTGGAAAGCAGAGTCCTATCATGCTCCAAAAGCATATTTATGATTATATTGGAGCACTTAAGGAGACCCTGTTCCCAAGTATCCTTAAAGGCCAAAGAGGGTTCCCAGGCTGGGAAAATATTAACTCTAAGACCCCGTGGAACAATCCCAGCCCTGAGGTATTCCTCAAGGCTGCGAATGTTCCACCACAGGCGTATGCCCGTCTTGTGGGCCGATGTAAGATCAGAAGACAAGAGGGAGAATTCATCAGAAACCGGCGGGATAATGCCATGAGAAAAAAATTTTTTACTTCATATCTTGGTGTGCATCTGATATATGTGCGGTTGCTTTTCTCTTTACTGCTGTGCTTACCCATCCTACCGCACCAGGTAGCACCCTCTTCTATTTATTAGTTTTGTACATTTTAGACTGTTGGTGCGCTCCTATTTAACCTTGTAATGATATTTATTCATGTGACGATTCATGGAAGAAGTTGTCAAACTGCTGAGGTTTTTGCCTCTACTTACAGATTCCCGACAAATTTTACAGATCACATGATTTGGGCGATCCTTTGCAAGGTCAAAAAAGGACCAGGCTAGGCAAGGCTTAGAGGACATGCGACCTGCTGAGCCACCCCGACTAGTACTCAGAGTACTCCTCCTCTGTCCAGGAAGGCGTAAGGTAACTTCGTCATCAGTTGCATCCTCCTCCACCACCTCTGTTGACCTCCTCGAGTGCCTGACTGTGGGTTGGCAGTAGGTGGGATCTAGAACTTCCTCATCAAGCGTTGTGTTGGCACTCCCCTCACCCGCAGACCTAGCCTTTTCCGGCCCTAACCGAATATTTAAGTTGTCATCCCAATCTGGTATCTGCGTCTCATCGTCATCAGTATGTTCCTCATTGTCTCTACCAACAGGTGTTACAGTTTGTGAATAAGGGTTAACATTATGCTCAGAAACTTGGTCATCACGGCCTGAATCTGAGTCACAAAGGTTGTGGGCATCACTGCAGACCGTTTCCTGGTTTGTACTAACTGTAGCTGGGGAGCATACCTCTGATTCCCAGGCTATAGTGTGACTGAACAGCTCGGCAGACTCAGCCATCTCTGTTCCACCATACAGTGCAGGGCAGATGGAGACTTGAGAGCTGGGAGAAAGCAAGCGTGATTGGGATGACAACTCAGAGGACTGGGTTTTTTTGGATGCGGTAGTTGAGGTGGAGGAGAGGGCACTTGTTGGAGCACTTGAGATCCATTCAAGCATGTGCTTTTTTTGTGAATCATCTACCTTTGTTACAGTTGTTCGGGTCCGTAAATAAGGGAGCACATCGGATTGTCCACGGAAAGTAATAGACATCTTACTTTTGCTGGAAGATGGGCTATCTTCAGCAGATGTTAATGTAGCTTTGCCACCTTCCCCCCAGACAAAAACTTTTTTTCCTTTTCCAACATGCCTGTTTCCCTTTTCACCAGCATCTGTCATTTTGCCAATCATTTTGATAGCGACAAGATTGTCCACTTAAAATGTGGTAGTAAAAACTGAGAGGTAGTGTAGATTGCAGAGGTGATCTAGCTTTATTGACAGCTGAAGAAACAACACTGACTATCCCTGACAATGCAACTATGGCCCTTAAACTGGCAGCACAGTTTGAAATTATAATAGCTTAGTAAAAATGTGCAGGAGGGTGGAATGCAGAGGTGCTGGAAATTGCTTGGTACCAGTGGGACACTAATGGAGTACAGCAGCCTCTTTTTGGATGCCACTAAGTTTCAGCAGTGTTTGCTATTATAATAGCTTAGTAAAAATGTGCAGGAGGGTGGAATGCAGAGGTGCTGGAAATTGCTTGGCACCAGTGGGACACTAATGGAGTACAGCAGCCACTTTTTGGATGCCACTAAGTTTCAGCAGTGTTTGCTA
Organism: Anomaloglossus baeobatrachus; assembly: GCF_048569485.1. Lineage (NCBI taxonomy): Eukaryota > Metazoa > Chordata > Amphibia > Anura > Aromobatidae > Anomaloglossus > Anomaloglossus baeobatrachus. The sequence continues at coordinate 95,894,666 of NC_134360.1, read as the reverse complement.
TTATAATAGCTTAGTAAAAATGTGCAGGAGGGTGGAATGCAGAGGTGCTGGATATTGCTTGGCACCAGTGGGACACTAATGGAGTACAGCTGCCATTTTTTGGATGCCACTAAGTTTCAGCACTGTTTGCTATTAAAATAGCTTAGTAAAAATGAGCAGGAGGGTGGAATGCAGAAGTGCTGGAAATTGCTTGGCACCAGTGGGACACTAATGGAGTACAGCAGCCACTTTTTGGATGGCACTAACTGGCAGCACTTTTTGCAGTTAAAATGGCTTTGCAAAAATGTGCATGAGGGTACAAAGCAGAGGTGGTGGAACTTGCTTGGCACAAATGGTACCCTAATGTAGTCTAGCAGACACATTGTGGATGGCACTAGCTGGCAGCACTCTTTGCTAGTAAAATGGCTTTGCAAAAAAGGGCAGGAAGGTACAGTGCCTGGGTTGTGGGTCAATGTAGAGGAAAGGAAGCCTCACTCTTGTATCCCTCCTAATGGTGAAATGCAGCAAGGAATTCCCTGAGCTTAGATACACAGACGCTGTTATCTGAAGCTGTATACAGCATTTCCACGGACCTGACTGTCACCTATGGCTCTGATCCTGAGGAAATGAGCCCTCAAAAGGGCTGAAATAAACTTCTGTCCCTAATCTGTAGAGCGCTGTGGGTATAGCGTACACAGCAGGACCGGCGACAGGAGCTGCGTGAGAGATGACTGTCACCCAGACGCAGAAGGCAGATAATGGCGTCCTGAGGGAAAATGGCCGAATTTATAATGCAAGGACATGTGACATTCACAGCCTATGACACATGCCCTTGCTTGTCTGGCAAAAAGTCCACTTAGCCGTGTGTGTTTCTGGGATTGGCTGACATGCTGGCGTGCCCCACTACACGCGCACTTAGAAAAAAAAAAATGGCGATCGGCATTTTCTCAGCACCACAGATCTAAAACCCGTCCCCCCCCCGCACACTATACGCTGAAATTTGATAATAGTGTGAATCACAGAGTGACTGGCTATTACAGTGAAAAGTCAGCTAGTAATTAGCTTGGCTTTTTGCTGATAGAACCGTTCTCGAACGTAACTCGAGCTGCCGAACTTTTAGCAAAAAGCTCGAGTTCTAGTTCTATCTAGAACACCCCCCAAAATCACTCGAACTTCGAACTGGCGAACCGCGAACCACGAATCGCGCTCAACTCTACTTAACAGGGATGCGATAGCACAGATCATAACCAGCGATCATGTGGTGCCAATAGGGTTAAAGGCAAAGGGCTCATTAATGGTTAAGGGGTTCAAGTGCAACCTGATATTTTCATTTTTGCTAAATAATCACAATGTTTTCATTTCATAGAGTGGTGCAAATGAACTGTGATCAGTAATGCTACGATGAGTGAAGAAAAGGCTATAATTTGTAACCTTTAGGTACTATTATTTGGATATTGATTGTGTGATCATTATTCTTTAATTTTCCATTGGTTATAGCTTAGCTCCTAAGGAAATGTTACAGTTAGTTTTTTTATGGTTAGGTTCCTGTGGTAAAGCAAATCTCTAAGCTCTTCATAATCTAATAAAGGAAATAAGAGTGTATATATAGTACAATCAGGAAATAATAACAGATTTAAAAAGAATGTTTCAGTATATCGTACAATCAGTAAAAAAAGGTCATACATTGACTGTAAGGGCGGCTTTGCACGTTGCAACATCGCACGTGCGATGTCGGTGGGGTCAAATCGAAAGTGACGCACATCCGGCGTCACTTTTGACATTGCAGTGTGTAAATTCTAGATGATACGATTAACGACCGCAAAAGCGTCGTTATCGTATCATCGGTGTATTTTCCGACATTTCCATAATGCCGATGCCGCGACAGGTACGATGTTGTTCCTCGTTCCTGCGGCAGCACACATCACTGTGTGTGAAGCCGCAGGAGCGAGGAACATCAGCTTACCTGTCGCCGGCGGCTATGCGGAAGGAAGGAGGTGGGCGTGATGTTTACATCCTGCTCATCTCCGCCCCTCCGCTTCTATTGGCCGCCTGCCGTGTGACGTCGCTCTGACGTTGTATGACCCGCCCCCTTAGGAAGGAGGCGGGACGCCGGCCAGAGCGACGTCGCACGCCAGGTGAGTGCATGTGAAGCTGCCGTAGCGATAATGTTCGCTACGGCAGCTATCACAAGATATCACTGCTGTGACGGGGGCGGGGACTATCGCGTGCGACATCGCAGCATCGGCTTGCAATGTAGCAACGTGCAAAGCCTGCCTAAGGCTATGTGCGCACACTGCGTTTTTGTGTGACCACAAAGATGCGTTTTTGTGCATTTTTGACCACTAAAAACGCACAAAAACGCACTCGCCGTAAAAAAACGCATAACAATGCATGCGTTTTTGCGCGTTTTTGCACGTTTTTGCGTGTTTTTTACTGTGTTTTGATGCATTTTTGTTGCTGCATTTTTGCCAATGCATTGCATGGATGAAAAACGCTGGCAAAAACGCAGAAATAATTGACATGTTGCATATTTGTGGTCACCACAAAAACGCACCTAAAACAAAACTGCACTGTGCGGACAGCAAAAATGAAAACTCATAGACTTTGCTGGGGAAGCAAAGTCATGCAATTTTTAGACCAAAAATGTACCCGAAAAACATGCAAAAACGCTGTGGAAAAATGCACCGTGCGCACATAGCCTAAATAGTTGTCAAGTGGATTAATATATTCCAATTTCTGTTGCAATTTTCTAGTTTTTTGAGGTTTAAAAGGGTTGTCCACTACTTTAACATTGATGGCCGATTCTTAGGCGGGCTTTGCATGTTACGACATCGCAAGTCGATGCTGCGATGTCGCACGCGATAGTCCCCGCCCCCGTCGCAGCAGCGATATCTTGTGATTCCTGGCATAGCGAACATTATCGCTACGCCAGCTTCACATGCATTCACCTATCCTGCGACGTCGCTCTGGCCGGCAACCCGCCTCCTTCCTAAGGGGGCAGGTCGTACAACGTCAGAGCGACGTCACACGGCAGGTGGCCAATCAAAGTGGAGGGGCGGAGATGAGCAAGATGTAAACATCCCGCCCACCTTTTTCCTTTCATATAGCCGCCGGCGGCAGGTAAGGAGATGTTCCTCGCTCCTGAGGCTTCATATACAGCGATGTGTGCTGCCGCAGGAACGAGGAACAACATCGTACCTGTCGCGGCAGCGTAATTTTGAAAAAGTCGGAGCCTACACCGATGATACGATAACAACGCTTTTGCGCTCGTTAATCGTATCATCTAGGATTTACACACTACGATGTCGAATGTGACGCCGGATGTGCATCACTTTCGATTTGACCCCACCGACATTGCACATGCGATAGTGGCCGCAGCCAGGTACTGCACATCTGCCTCCCATTCAAGTTAATAGGAGGCAGTGTGCTGTACCTGGCCATGACAATATCAGAAGATGGGGCAGCTTCAGAACTTAGCGTTTCCAGATACCTGCTTCCCCTGCTGGCATCTAGAGCAGCTGATCTGTGCGGGTGTTGGATTCTGGGCGATCAGACATTGATGACCTACCTTAATGTTAGGCCATCAATGTAAAAGTAGTGGACACCTCTTTAACAGTTTGAGAAAATGTATTTCTTCATAGATAGTTAAAACTCCTATTTATGAATGAATGAGTTTTGGCAATGAATGTGTTCCCTTTCTTCCCAAGATTGGTGGGGTTACCACCTGCAAGATCCTTATCAATCTGATTCATGACACATGTGATTAGCATGACATAATAGTCTGTGATTGAAAACACAATAAATTAATTAAATCTTTTAGATAACCTTCTTCTGATTTTCTGATGTCTAGGGTCAAGTAAACATGTTCTTACTCTTGTTTGGAGGATTTCAAATGAAAATATTTTGAAGCAGTTAGGCTTGTTTAGTCCCTTGATTTATAAAACTAAATTGTTATTACTTTTTATAGGAAGCATATTAATGGTCTGATGAGTGATAGTAAAGGTCAGACCTCAGCTGTACCTTTATGGAAGTAAATAGTCTAATACTATAAATATAGAGCTTTCAAAGACATTGACGACCAAAAGTTCTGTTTATTGCTAAACCGCCGACCTTCAGGTAAACTCTATTAAAACCTTAAACCTTTTGATATTTCAATGAAGCACTGAGAACATTTTGTCAAATTGTTTGCACAAATAGAAAATATTTTGGCAGTATATTTTCTATTTATCTGCGTCAACTATTTCATAGAGGAACAATATGATTTGTAAAATGTTTGACTTGATTTGATTTCACAAAAAATCAGCTAAATGCTTATATTTCATAGAATTGATGAAGTTCAAAATAAGATACTGATAAACATTGAATATGATTGTATTTTATATCAATACAAAAATAACTTTTCTTTATGTTTTCTTTTAAGGAAAAGTATCATCTACAGCCCCCTTTTGCTGACTCTGTCTATCTGTGAATATTACCAACTCTCTTCAGTCAACAAAATTTTAAAGATAACTCGTTCTTTTAATTTTTTAATTAAAAAAAATCGAACAATTCTAGAAGATATAAGAAAAGTTGTAATATATTCTTATTGCAGAAAAATGTTCCCTCTTTGCCTATTCTCTCTCCCCTGTCTTATGCACTAAATGAATTCATGATACCATCAATGAAATGTAGCTCCCGGTCACCAACTGCACTCATGTAGTTCCACATAAGGGAACCACCCCATAATGTTTCACTAAATTATGAATCCACAGATGTACTGCTCTATATTGAAAGAGACGATGCTACCATCACTCCGTGCCCTTGGTAGACGTGAACTTTTCCAAATTGACAATGATCCAAAACATGTTTAAGGCCACTGTTGCATTTCTGAAAAAGAACAGGGTGAAAGTAATTCAGTGGCCAAGTATATCTCCTGATCTTAACCTAATCACCTATGGGGAATTTTGAAGAGACAAGTTCAGCATCAATGTACATCCAGCAATCCAAGCTCTGAAAGAGGTAGTTCTTGAAAAATGAAAACAGATAAATGTTGCAATATGTTGCCAACTTGTTCATTTCATGTGTGCAAGAGTTGGTGTTGCCCTAAAAAAATCATGAAGGTCATACAATATTATAGATGTAGTTGTTTTTTATGTATATTCATTTTGTGAAAATATAAAAGTGATCTAAATTTATTGTTATGTATTGAAAGGATAAACAACATATGTGCCGCCCCAGTGCCAGCAGCCGGCGCTGCTCGGGTCCGGGCCTTCTTGGGTGGTGGCTCGAGTGTCTCCGGACCTGGGGGTCTCGTGGACACGCCGAATAAAAGGGGAGGGACGTAGATGTACGGGCTAGACAGTATTAAGTTTGTGACACCACCCACGGTGTGTGGTGAGTTGGGACACCACCGCTGCTGTGATGGGGCACCCGGGGAGATGTAATGGCGCTGGATGTATTGTTAACCCCTCTGTGGGATGGGATGGTTGCCTCGGGACCCAGTGGCTCTGGTGCAGGGTATAGCGACAGGGAGTCGCTATACCCTGGGAGTGGAGGGAGTGTTTGTGTACTCACAGTTAGTAAACCACACAAGTTTCTGGTAAACCAAGGTGCTGATGGCCGGTGCCACGGCCGGTTGCATTCGGGTCCCCCCATCTGGCTGGTGGTCTCTATCCTTTTCTCTGCACTGTTTGTGTAAGGTGGACTTACTAGCGTGAAACTCAGGAGTCCGCTCCCGGCTGGATGTGGCCTAAGGAGCCGTGCCCGCAGACACTGGCCCATGGGATCTATGGGCCCTGGTGGTGACCTCTTATCCCTATCGGTGGGCTGTTGTCATCTATGAGGGACTTTGGGTGGGACAGAACCTCTAGTCCTGGCCTCAATCAGTGGCCTCAGTCCGCTTGTTTCCGGTTCTGGCTTCAGGGTCCGAGTACCCACCTTTGTGCTACGGTTTCCGGGTCGGTTCCCCGTGTCGGTATCGGCGGGCTACAACCCTGTCCCGGTCCACCTCGGTTCTGCCGAGCCGTCTTCTCATCTCCTGCTGACAGAGACCACCATCTGCCACCTAGCCAAGGCACCAGGGCTCCAAACCTGGCACCATTCAACTTGAACTTCACCTGCTGGAGCTACACTTAGCTCCAGCACACACTCCTCTCCAAACTGAACTACAAACTGATCTGCTTGTTTTCCTGCCCTGGGCTGTCTAAACACCTGGGTGGGCGTGTCCCAACCGCCTGGTCACGCCCACTGGTGTGTCTATCTTTCCCTAAGGGAGGTGACTAGGGTTTCTGGTTGGCTGTGTGTTTCCTAGTGAGGGTAGGTGTTATGCGGGGGCCTATTTGTGACTACCTGGTTTTGCCAGGGCATCACATTCCCCCTTGGTTTAATACAGACCGTCAGCGGGCTGTCCGACAACCACCATTTATTGAACTAGAAAAGATAAAAGGGGTAAACAATTTACAATTCTAATAACATATTTACAATCAAGTATATTTATGGCTTCTTACCTTATGGGAGGCATTTTTCTTAAACGTTGCACAGGACAGGACAGACCGGGTCCTTCTCACTTCACCTACCCAAAACAACCTAGCCCTGATGCCACCTCTAAAACACAGGTTGGCACCCCTTGCCCAAGTCCAGGGTAGGTCCGGGTGTTGCCCAAACAGTAAAAAGTTCCTTACCCGGCAGTCCTTTCAAGGGCCCCACGTCCAGGGACCAGGGACCCCTGACCCGGAGGGTAGTCACCGGTTTTGCTGGTGACAGGGCCCCGGCCAACTCTACCGCAGGCCCATCCTCCAATCAGCCTCTCCAGAGACTGTGGCAGGGTGTGAAGGTTAGTCGGGGGCTATTTACAAAACCCAAAAGTTGATGGGCTGGCCCGCAAGTTCAAAGACATTGTCCTTTTAACTAAAACACAGGAACTGTAACGGGATCAACAGACGGTCCCAACGGGGACTTTGCAGGGGAGGTAGCTGGGAACCGCTACCTAATCATCTTAATCTGGTGATGACCTCAGTTGATTGGCATTCATTCACACTCATATTTACAACAGACACCACTCACTAGATTGCGGTGTCTCTGTACCTAAGTGGTGGCTGGCCCAAGTTAGGGCGTGTGGACCTTCTGGGGCCTCTAGGTTTGCATGGAACCGATGGGGAAGAGGGAAGCACAGACCCCTCTTCCCCAACATCAGGTATGGCTGGCAGAGACCTATGGGGGCGGGGTGTAGGTGCATCCCTGGGCGCTGGTGTTGGTGTATTGCTGATAGGCTCTTCTGGCTCTCTATCTTCCATGGGTTGTGGGAAGATGATAACGGGAACAATCACCGCTCCATTCTGCATAGGCCAATCAGCCGTAAAATCACCCATTACGGTGTGGATCACCTCTTTCTTATGCTCCATGTTCGGTGTATGAGGGGAGACCTCTTCCACCATCCTCAGGGGCTCTGGGCACTTCTTCAGGTGGTCCCTGGAAATAGTGGCCGTAGTCCTTCCCTGATCACGACTGACAAGGTATGTCTTCTGGTCTTCCCATCCAGTGGGTTGGATAACATAAGGGGTCCTTTCCCACTGGTCGTCCAGCTTGTGCGTCCTTCTCTTCCTCTTCAATACCACATCCCCGTGTCCAAAGGGGGCAGCCCGAGCTCGCTTGTTGAAACGTTGCTCTTGCCTCTCTCTGCTCTGGTGAAGGTTCCTTTCTACATATTCCTAGATCTGCCGGTACTGCTTCCGGCGCTTGACGTCCCAATTGGCAGTGGGGGAGATGGCCTCAGGTACTTCGATATCCAATTCTAGATCCACCGGCAACTTCCCAGGCCAGGCTCTCATCGGGTACACAGGCGTGCACTTAGTGGAGCTGCAGGGCATATTATTGTACATGTCCACCAAGTCAGGCAGCTTCTCGAGCCACAAGTTTCTTTCTTCCAGAGGAAGGGTTTTGAGGAGGTTGAAAAGCAAGTGATTCATTTTCTCACACATCCCGTTAGTCCTGGCATGGTAGGCCGTGGTATGGATCTTCTTGCACCCGTACAAGTTGCAGAATTCTTGAAAAAACTCTGCCTCGAAGGCCAGGCACCGGTCCATAAGCACCTTCTCCGGGTAACCATGCGGCTGGCAGAAGTACGCCTGGAAGACCCTTGCTGCAGTGCGGCCCGTTAAGTCCTTGATGGGGAACACCACCATAAACCTGGAATAGTGGTCTACAATGGTCAGTGCGTATGTATGTCCGCTTCAGCTAGGCGTGAGCTTGACATGGTCCAAGGTGACCAACTCCAACGGCTGGCGGGTAACAATCGGCTGCAGCGGGGCCTTTTGACTGGTTTCGTCCCGTCTTCTCAGCGCACAAGGACCACACTCTCTGCACCAGGCCTCTACGGACTCTCGCATCTCGCTCCAGTAGAAGCGCTCCCTCAGCAGCATCTCCAACTTCTTCCAGCCGAAATGTCCGGCCCCATCATGATAAACCTTCAGGATCATGGGTACGTATGCCTTTGGCACCACCAGCTGGCGGACCTTCTTGTGCTTCTTCGGGTTGATTAATCCCCTGTACAGCTTACTCTGTTGCAAGTAAAGGTGGTCCCTCTCTTTCCATAACCGCTGAGCTTTGGAGGGGGCAGTAGGCTCTAACCTGGAAGCATCTTGAGAAATCATCATTTTGACTAGCCGGACCGCGGGTTCTGATCTTCTCGCCACCCATGGCGGGGTAACAGGTCAAAGTTCTCTTGCTGCTGGCTGACATAGGGCTTTTCGTCCCTTGGCTGATGGAACGCGGGCAGCTTGATTTCCTCCAAGCCATCTTCCTCCACCCCTTCATCGGAGAGGTGCGGCATCCGGGACAAGGCATCCGTGTTGGTATTCTTGCGGCCGGCCCTGTACTTAATGGTGAAGTCATAGTTGGCTAGCCGGGCTACCCATCGCTGTTCCAGGGCCTCCAATTTTGCCGTGTCCAAGTGCGTCAAAGGGTTATTGTCCGTATAGGCGGTGAACTTCGCCGATGCCAGGTAATGCTTAAACCTCTCCGTTATCACCCAGATGAGCGCCAAGAACTACAACTTGAAAGAGTTGTAATTCTCGGGGTTTCTCTCCATCGGCCGGAGCTTCCTACTTGCATAGGCAATCACCTTCTCCCTGCCATCTTGCATCTGGGACAGGATAGCACCCAGGCCTACATTGCTGGTATCCGTGTAGAGAGTGAACGGGAAACCATAGTCGGGATAGGCCAGAATTTCCTCTCCAGTTAGGGCCGACTTCAATTGCTGGAAGTATTCTTCATGCTCCTCACCCCAGACAAACGGGGGCCCGGGGCTTCTGCCACTCTTGGTCTTTCCCACGACAAGGTCCTGCATGGGAGCGGCCATTTTGGTGTATCCCTTGATGAAGCAACGGTAGTAGCCCACCAGGCCCAGGAACTGCCGCACCTCTTTAATCGTGGCAGGCTGTGGCCAACTCTGGATGGCAGTGATTTTCTCGGGATACGGGGCCACACCTTCAGCACTCACCACATGCCCGAGGTACTGCACTCTGGGCTTCAGTAGATGGCATTTAGAGGGCTTCAATTTCATCCCATATTTGGAGAGGGCCTCAAACACTTCCGCGAGGTGTTCTAAATGGGCTTCATATGTCTTGGAATAGATGATCACATCATCCAGGTACAGCAGGACCGTCTCGAAGTTGCGATGACCCAAGCAGCACTCCATGAGTCTCTGGAAGGTTTCCGGGGCATTACACAGCCCAAAAGGCATGCTGCTGAACTCGCAGAGCCCCATCGGGGTAGCGAACACAGTCTTCTCGCGGTCTTCCTCCATAACCGACACCTGCCAGTAGCCACTAGTGAGGTCAAGATTAGAGAAATAATTAGCTGTCTTCAGTGCGGCCAACGACTCTTCAATGCAAGGGAGGGTACGCATCTTTATGCGTTATCTGATTAATTTTTCTGTAATCCACACACATTCGCATGGTGCCGTCCGTCTTCTTTACCAGAACCAACGGAGCTACCCAGGGACTACAACTATCACGGATGACCCCTGCCTCCTTCATGTTCATCAACATATCTTTGGCGCACTGGTAGTGTGCAGGTGGAATTGGCCTATACCTCTCCTTGATAGGTGGATGGGTGTCAGTGGGAATGTGGTGCTGCACCCCCTTAATCCTTCCAAATCTACCGGGTGTTTACTGAATACCTGCTCGTACTCTTGCACTACACGGTATACCCCTTCCTTGTGATGTGCGGGTGTCGATTCGGTGCCTATATGTAGTTCCTGACACCACTCTGCTAACTGTTTGGATGGGGTATCACTGCCTGGCTGTGATGTAGTGATAGTGGAGGTTGCCGCGTGGATGGCGTCTGCGTCTACAGTGAATAATTTAGCAATGGTGGCGTAGCGGGGTAGCCTAACCTCTTCGTCTCCACAGTTCATCACTCTCACTGGCACTCGTCCTTTCTTGACATCAATCACCCCTCTGGCTTCCATTACCGTGGGCTAATGCTCAGAAGGCAGAGGCTCCATCTCTGCCGGGTAGTCCTGTCCACGGGGACCCACTGCCACTCTGCACCAAATCATCATTTCACTCCACGGAGGCACCATTAGAGGCACCACATCCATCACTCGCACGCCACCAATCTCTCCACCTGACATGTTCACTTGTTGCCACTGCAGGAGGGCCCAGATTTCACATTGCAGAGCCCTCTGCTGCCCCCCTCCTGCTGTGACAGACAGTTGTTGCAATAGGTGCAGCACTTCTCCCATGCAGTTCTCGATCACGTTGGTCCCTAGGACCATTTTTGGGTTACGGTCACTGGGGTCATTCTGCCCTACAATTAGCCCTTGATGTTTCAGCTCCACCCACCCCACCTTCAAAATTACTTCCTTAAACCCCACCTGGGTCATAGGGAGTCCATTAGCTGCAATGATGGTCTAACTGGCGTCTGGGGGGGTGAGCTCACTATCAGACCAGTATTGCTTGTACAGTATATAGGGCATAGTCGTTACCTGCGAACCGGTGTCGAGAAGGGCGTAGGTCGGGATACCATCCACAGCAAGGTAGATGATGGGGAAACCTCCAACGTATCGATCACGCCAGTCAGCTGGGTCTTGAGGGTCTATTCCTGAGGATTGGCCCTTGGCCTCAGGAGTTGCTCGTTTAAAGGGCCCCGGCAAGAGTAATGACCAGTCTTGTTGCACTTATAGCCGACGGGTGGTCCATGCTGGCTGTCGTTGTCCTCCTCCGTTGCATCCACGGGATGTCCTCCAGGCTGTCGGCGAGCTGTATCTTCTCTGCTTGCTTGGCTTTCGATGGTAGCAGTAAGGCAGCGAAGATCCTAGCGACGTCATAACTCAGACGCTGGACTTGCGACGATAGGTCCTTCGGGGTCCCGGCCGCTGCTGCGGGAGCCGGTAGGGCACACAAGGGGGCTGCTACCGAGATGGGAGCGGTGTCAGCCGGCCAGGATGGCGGGTCAGGGGCACCAGCATTAACCATCTGTAGTGCTTTAATGGCCCAGTCTTTAAGAACCGCAAAGCTCAAGTCCGGGTGTTCCAGAGACCACAGCCGTAGTTGTTTACGATCGGCGGACCCTAGCCCCTGCAGGAACAACTCTACCAGCATTTTGTTGCTCTCAGCCTTAGTATTAGGGTCCACCTGCTTCAGGGTGCGTAGGGCCGTCTGCAGCCTCAAGGCGTAGTCCCGGATGCTGTCCTGCGGGCGCTGTCGGCAATTATAGAAATGCATCCGCAACTCCGCTTCAGTGCGGGTTTCAAAAGCAACCTGTAGTTTGTCAAAGATGGTGGTTACTGAGACCCGGTCAACATCTGCCCAGGTCTCCACCTCCTGCTCAGTGGCGCCGGTCAGCTGCCCGAGTACCACAGATGCACGCTGCTTGCCAGTCATGGCATACAGTTCAAGGATAGTACAGATTTTCTTCCTGAACATTTGCAGGGCATCGGGTTTCCCATCGTACTGAGGTAGCCAGGCAGCACCGGGCACATATGGCAAGGAGATCGGCATTACCTGGGTGACCGCCGGGGCCACAGCTTCCCCCGCTCCTGCGACCGGAGCGAGAGCCGCCACATTTCCGCCATTGGGGTTAGGCGCAGACATCGTCCCGCTGCTCCCGCTTGGTCTTTTGCCAGCACTTCTTTCTGCGGCCTGTTAGTTTCGTTTTTCGACTTCTGGCTCGCTTTCCGGCCGCGTTCCCAGGGGGCGGGGCTTCGGCTTTAGCGCCCTTTTCTCGGGGAAGAAGATGCTGGGCTGTAGTTTTCGCGCCCAAAATGAAAATTTTGCAACGGATCACCGCTGACAGTCCAATACAAGGCGCACTTCCACAAGGTAAGGTAAGTATCCTGTTCGTGACGCCAAGTTTCGGGGTGTGCCGCCCCCGTGCCAGGAGCCAGCACTGCTTGGATCTGGGCCTTCTGGGGTGGTGGCTCGAGGGTCTCCGGACCCGGGGGTCTCTCGTACACGCCAAATAAAAAGGGGAAGGACGTAGATGTACAGGCAAGGCTGTATTAGGTTCATGACGCCACCCATGGTGTGTAGTGAGTTGTGACACCACCGCTGCTGTGATGGGGCACCCGGGGGAGATGTAATGGCAGCTGGATGTTAACCCTCTCCGTGGGTAGGGATGGTTGCCCCGGGGTCCAGTGGCTCTGTTGCAGGGTATAGCGACCGCAGGGAGTGTTTGTGTACTCACAGTTAATAAACCACATAAGTCTCTTGTAAACCAAGGTGCTGGTGGTTGGTGCCATGGCCGGTTACATTCGGGTCCCCCCACCCGGCTGGTGGTCTCTATCCTTTTCTCTGCACTGTTTGTGTAAGGGGGACTTCCTAGCGTGAAACTCAGGAGTCCGCTCCCGGCTGGATGTGGCCTAAGGAGCCGTGCCCGCAGACGCTGGCCCGTGGGATCTATGGGCCCTGGCGGTGACCTCTTATCCCTATCGGTGGGCTGTTGTCTTCTATGAGGGACTTTGGGTGGGACAGAACCGGTTCTGGCTTCAGGGTCCGAGTTCCCCCTTTGTGCTACGGTTTCTGGGTTGGTTCCCCATGTCGGTACCGGCGGGCTACAACCCTGTCCAGGTCCACCTCGGTTCTGCCGATTCGTCTTCCCGTCTCCTGCTGACGGAGACCACCATCTGCCTCCTAGCCAAGGCACCAGGGCTCCAACCCTGGCACCGTTCAACTTCAACTTCACCTGATGGAGCTAAACTTAGCTCCAGCCCACACTCCTCTCCAAACTGAACTACAAACTGATCTGCTTGTTTTCCCGCCCTGGGCTGTCCAAACTCCTAGGTGGGCGTGTCCCAACCGCCTGGTCATGCCCACTGGTGTGTCTATCTTTCCCTAAGGGGGTGACTAGGGTTTCTGGTTGGCTGTGTGTTTCCTAGTGAGGGAAGGTGTTATGCGGGGGCCTATTTGTGACTACCTGGTTTTGCCAGGGCATCTTATATACAATACAGTCCAAATGTTTTGGGTCACCCAGACAATTTTGTCTTTTCTATGATAAATCATACTTTTATTTATAAAATGAGTTGCATAATGAATAGAAAATATAGTACAGAAATTGACTAGGTTAGAAATAATGATTTTTACTTGAAATAATAATTTTCTCTTTCAAACTTTGCTTTCGTCAAAGAATCCTCCGTTTGCAGCAATTACAGCTTTGCAGACCTTTGGCATTCTAGCTGTTAATTTGCTGAAGTAATCTAGAGATATTTCACCCCATGCTTCCAGAAGCCCCTCCCAATAGTTGGATTAGCTTGATGGGCACTTTTTGCGTACCATACGGTCAAGCTGCTCCCACAACAGCTCAATAGGGTTGAGATCTGGTAACTGGACTGGCCACTCTATTACAGATAGAATACCAGCTGCCTGCTTCTTCGTTAAATAGTTCATGCATAATTTAGAGGTGTGTTTTGGGTCATTGTCCTGTTGTAAGATGAAATTGGCTCCAATCAAGCGCTGTCCATAGGGTATTTCATGGCATTGCAAAATGTAATAATAGTCTTCCTTATTCAACATCCTTTTACCTTGTACAAACCAGCACCAAAGTAACACCAGACAATCACATTATCTACTCCATACGATGGTAAACCTTGAGGGGTTTAAAATGAAAAGGGACACACGCGGCGCCACTCTAAATGTAGTAGTTCAAAAGCATAAAAAATGATTAAGAAATGTGTATAAATTGCACTCACCTTGTTTCAAGTTAGGTCAAACCCAAAGATCCCTTTAGGATCAATCTTCACAATCTCTGTGCTGATCTGCTGCTCACTAGGATTTGATACACTGTGAAATCACCTCCACAGGAAACTGGTAAATTGCTTGAAAAATCCTTCAAATCCAAAAAACGTGGCGCTGATCCCCAAATGTATTATATCAGAAGAATTTTTATTCGGCTACTATAAAATATTACATAAAATATTACAACGCATTTCAGCTAAAAGTCTCAAAAAAAAAGATAGCCTTCTTCAGGTAAAATAACATTATTTTACCTGAAGAAGGCTATCTTTTTTTTTTTTTAAATTTTTAGCTGAAACGTGTTGTAATATTTTATGTAATACTTTATAATAGCCGAATAAAAATTCTTCTGATATAATACATTTGGGGATCAGAGCCACGTTTTTTGGATTTGAAGAATTTTTCAAGCACTTCAATTATCTCCACCATGCTCTTCTAGCATCTTTCCAGTTGTTCTGCATCTCACAAATATTCTTCTGTGTGATCGAAACACCTCAAACTTTGATTCGTCTGTCCATAACACTTTTTTCCAATGTTCCTCTGTCCAATCTTTGTGTTCTTTTGCCCATATTAATCTCTTTCTTTTATTAGCCAGTCTCAGATATGGCTTTTTCTTTGCCACTCTGCCCTGAAGGCCAGCATCCCAGAGTCGCCTCTTAACTGTAGACATTTACACTGGCGTTTTGCGGGTACTATTTAATGAAGCTGCCTGTTGAAGACCTGTGAGACGTTGATTTCTCAAACTAGAGACTCTAATGTACTTGTCTTGCTGCTCAGTTGTGCAGCGGTGCCTCCCACTTCCCTTTCCACTCTGGTTAGAGCCTATTTGTGCTCTCCTCTGAAAGGAGTAGTACACACTGTTGTAGGAAATCTTCAGCTTCTTGGCAATTTCTCGCATGGAATATCCTTCATTTCTAAGAACAAAAATAGACTGTTGAGTTTCACATGAAAGTTCTCTTTTTCTGGCCATTTTGAGAGTTTAATGGATCCAACAAATGTAATGCACCAGATTCTCAACTAGCTCAGAATGAAGGCTGGTGTCATACTTGCAAGTGTCTGCGTGTATCTCGCGCGAGTCTCGCATTGCATAGCCCGTCATGGCCACAGACTCTCCGGACAGGAGCATCTCAGCTGCATAGAGATGCATGCAACTGACTCGCTTCTGTGAGGAGAGTTGAGTCTGTGCCGGTTGATGCAACGCGAGACTCACGCGAGATACACGCGAGGTACTCGCAAGTGTGACAACGGCTGAAAGTCAGTTTTATAGCTTCTCTAATCAGCAAAACTGTTTTCAGCTGTGCTAACATACTTGCATAAGGGTTTTCAAGGGATTTCTAAACATCCATTAGCCTCCTAACACAGTTAGCAAAAGCAATGTACCATTAGAACACTAGAGTGGTGGTTGTTGGAAATGGGCCTCTATACACCTGTAGATATTGCATTAAAAAACAGACATTTGTAGCTAGAATAGTTATTTACTACATTAACAATATATAGGGTATTTCTGTTTAATTTAATGTTAGCTTCATTGAAAAAAATGCGCTTTTCTTTCAAAAATAAGGAAATATCTAAGTGACCTAAACTTTTGAACTGTAGTGTATAATAAAATATGAGCAGGATAAAGACACTCTCTCCTACTGATACATTCTTCTGATATCGGCAGCAGTCCCAGTTCCCGGCTGCTCCCGTTCTGGCCTATGCTGGACACAGAAGAGTATATTCTGTGCCATCTAATCATCAATGCTATATTTTAAGAGGAAAACTGTGACTCATTCCAATAAATACTAAAAGTCATCTCCATTTTCTGTCACAGCTGATTTGTCCTGTAAGTCGGAAATGGAGTTGTCTGGACCCCTGACTGATGCCGATACCTTTATAAATATATTAGTAAATTACATGTATTTATATTTAGGACTATAGAATTTGCCTTGAAGTAGACAATCCCTTGTAAACTTGGGTTACTGTTCTTTTACTATTGATTTCTTGTTGTTGTTTTCTTGTCTGTTTTGTTTTTTTTTTTTTAACATTATGTTAGTTCTCATGGACTAGTCTGTCTTTTTAGATTCCTTTTATATATTTTTTTAAGTATAAGAAAAAGTAGAAAGTTATTTTTTATTGTAATATTAAAGGTTATTTTTTATATTTTTCTTATTATGGTCTAGACCTGTGGTTTATTTAGTCAAATGTAGCATTTCTATCATCCTCCCACCGGTATGTATCGTCAATGTCAGTGGTCACTTCTCATTGTAAATGCAATCCTGATCTAAATTTGATGGGAAATCGATTGATCAAGTGAAATATTGACTCAATGTTGTCAGGCATTTCTATTCTGGCCATAGACATATAATGTACATCATTTGATGAACAATACTCCTGTCAAGCAGTTTGCCTACGGAATTCACTGCTGGGGTTGTTAAAGAAGCTAAAGCAAAGTACATTACTTAGTAATATTCTCCTTTAAGCTCTTCCTGCTTCAACTTTCAACATTTTTATAGTTACTATACAGACATATTTTTCTAGCACCAACTGCAATTGGACGTCACCCGTGTGTCAGGACCATCAAATCGTAGCAATATAGTCTATGTAAGTGTTCTCATTCTAGCAATATATAGCATTTTAAAAATGTAAATGTGCCGCTATACAACACAGCTTGTAACCGAACAACAGTGATGCTTATAAATTAACCTTTGTCACCGACTCAAGATTGGCTACTCAAATATAATTAAAATGGTTGCAGCTCAGCGCTTACAGCACAGCCAAAAATCTGACACCACTCATTACTCTTTTTATGTTTGCTGCCTACACATGTAACCTCATAAGTTTGAGTACATTCCTGCCGGCTTGCAAGATTTTAAAATGAAAGAATGAATGATAGAGGGTTTTAAGCATAAACTTGGGTGAAACAATAAAATTCTGTTTATTGAGGGTAAGTTTCTTGTAGCAAGTTAGCTGAGAAACTATTGTTCATTTGTAGCAGAAGCAATTTGTCCACAAAACAGTTTCTGTCGGGAAAAAAAATGTTGGATATATTGTAGGAGTAAAATGCAATCCCCAGATCTCTAGACGCAAGCTGTTTTTTTCTCAGAAAGAACATACAAGACATATATAAGGTACAAACTTTTCAGTTAAAATTAACAATCCATTTGAGTGTAAGGAAAAATAGGCAATAGGCAGCATGGTGGATCAATGATTTTGGTGATCAGATATGTTGCCACTCTTGGACCAGTCATGTCTTCATATTTCTGATGCAACGAGACTATGTGCAGCTTTGTGCACTTATCAATATCCTAGTCTGGTGCAGGAGATGTCTGGGATTACTGGCTCCTTTGCAAAATAGAGAAGAGTATTACATATGTGTGAAAAATGGCTCGTGTAATAACACTTTGACTAACATTGGGCAGTGTGTGTCCGTTTTGCACATGGCAGCCCAATGACCAAAGGTATCTAAAAGTTTAATGCAACTCATCTAGTAGTATCCATATGGCACTATCCAAGAGTCAAAGTAAATCCACTGGCTTCCCTAGTGCTCAGGCACTTTGCGACGTCCTAGCACCATGTCACTCCTCCTTCCTCTTTCCTGCATGGCCATACTCATACTGCACAGTCCTCTGATTACCTGAATGGCTGTCCAAATGTAGCATGGCCCTCTGCACTCCCACATAGCCATCCTCGTGTTGCGTGGTCCTTGGCTTGCCCCCCAGTGGCCAGCCATACAGTACAGACCAAATGTTTAGACACATCTTATCATTCAAAGAGTTTTCTTTATTTTCATGACTCTGAAAATTGTAGATTCACATTGAAGGCATCAAAACTATAAATTAACACATGTGGAATGAAATACTTAATAAAAAAAAGTGTGAAACAACTGAAAATATGTCTTATATTCTAGGTTCTTCAAACTAGCCAACTTTTGCTTTTATTACTGCTTTGCACACTCTTGGCATTCTCTTGATGAGCTTCAAGAGGTAATCACAGGAAATGGTCTTCCAACAGTCTTGAAGGAGTTCCCAGAGATGCATAGCACTTGTTGGCCCTTTTGCCTTCACTCTGCAGTCCAGCTCACCCCAAACCATCTTGATTGGGTTCAGGTCTGTTGACTGTGGAGGCCAAGTCATCTGGCGTAGCAACTCATCACTCTCCTTCATAGTCAAATAGCCCTTACACTGCCTGGAGGTGTGTTTGGGGTCATTGTCCTGTTGAAAAATAAATGATGGTCCAAATAAACGCAAACCGGATTAAATAGCATGCCGCTGCAAAATGCTGTGGTAGCCATGCTGGTTCAGTATGCCTTCAATTTTGATTAAATCCCCAACAGTGTCCCCAGCAAAGCACCCCCACACCATCACACCTCCTCCTCCATGCTTCACGGTGGGAACCAGGCATGTAGAGTTCATCCGTTCACCTTTTCTGCGTCGCACAAAGACACTGGTGGTTGGATCCAAAGATCTCAAATTTGGACTCATCAGACCAAAGCACAGATTTCCAGTGGTCTAATGTCCATTCCTTGTGTTCTTTAGCCCAAACAAGTCTCTTCTGCTTGTTGCCTGTCCTTAGCAGTGGTTCCTAGCAGCTATTTTACCATGAAGGCCTGCTGCATAAAGTCTCCTCTTAACAGTTGTTCTAGAGATGTGTCTGCTGCTAGAACTCTGTGTGGCATTGACCTGGTCTCTAATTTGATCTGCTGTTAACCTGCGATTTCTGAGGCTGGTGACTCGGATAAACTTATCCACCGCAGCAGAGGTTACTCTTGGTCTTCCTTTCCTGGGGTGGTGCTCATTTGAGCCAGTTTCTTTGCAGCTTTTGATGTTTTTTGCCACTGCACTTGGGGACACTTTCAAAGTTTTCCCAATTTTTCGGACTGACTGACCTTCATTTTTTAAAGTAATGATGGCCACTCGTTTTTCTTTACTTAGCTGCTTTTTTCTTGCCATAATACAAATTGTAACCCAGCAAATACCCGGGATCGGTGGGTCCAACCAGATTTTTTTAAAAAACCCTGTTCAGACCAAAAGTTGATCCTGGATATCTGGCAGGACGCTGGTCCCCATAAAAGTCTAGGGGGACTCGAATCATGCACTTTTAATTGATGGAAGAAGGGATAGGAAACTAGAGCAGGCCCATTATATTTACCAGTCAAGGCAACATTACTTCTGGGGTAACTCATTAACCTCATGTATATGCACTGCTTCCCACCGCCCACCAGTAGTCCCAGTGACTGTGTTTGGTTGCAGTCAGACCATGCTGCCACCCTATGTGACGAGTCTGATTGCTTGCAATCACAGGCGCTGCATGCGTATCTATATTGGTGTAACAATAAATAAACAAATTTGTGTAGGATCCCTCCATTTTATGATTATCAGCACAGAGAAAGCATACAGCTACAGGCTGGCTGCAGCCTCCAGTCATGTGCTTATCTTGGCTGTGTATCAAAATAAGATGGACCACATGCATCTTTTTGTTTTAATTATTTAAACAGATAATTACAAAACAAGCATGTGCTTACACCTCAATTTTGATACCCAGCCATGATAAAGCCAACAGCTGGGGACTAGTATTCTCAGGCTGGGGAGTCCCATGGTTATTGCCCCCCCAGCCTAAATATAGCAGTTTGCAGCCATCAAGAATTGTCGCAGCCATTAGATGCTTATTCCCCTTGCCCTGGTGTAGTGGAAATCTGGGTAATAAGGGTTAAGTGACAGCTCACTGCACTAGATTAATTGGAGGCATCTATGAGACACCCCCCCCCCCCATTACTAATATGTAAGAGAAAAGAAATTAACACAAACACCTGAAAAATCTGGTTTTAAATTTTTATTTGAAATAAAATACGAAAAAAATGTCTTTCTCCAATTTATTAACCCCAAAAACACCCAGTTCTGATGTTATTCACACGAGATCCCACAATGATTCCGATTCTGCTGCCTACATACTGAAATGACAGTGCGTGGGAACAGAACATGTCCACATGCTGTGGGCTTCAGGTAGAGAATGATTGAGCAGCAGTGATCAGCAGTGATGACACTCAGTTTATTTGCAGTTACAGCTGGAGGTTCCCATGGTACCCCATCTGTGACCAGAGCTGCCAGTAGGAATTTCAGGGCCCCATACTGGCATACTGGCAAACATTTTTGATATCTCTTGAGACTCCAATATATATATAGTGGGGTAAAAAAGTATTTAGTCAGACACCAATTGTGCAAGTTCTCCCACTTAAAAAGATGAGAGAGGCCTGTAATTGACATCATAGGTAGACCACAACTGTGAGAGACAAAGTGTGAAAACAAATCCAGGAAATCCCCTTGTCTGATTTTGCGAGATTTTTTTTTGCAAATTATGGTGGAAAATAATTATTTAGTCATCTAAAAACATGCAAGAATTATGGCTTTCACAGACGTGTAATTTCTTCTTTAAGAAGCTGCTCTATCCTCCACTCATTACCTGTAGTTATGGCACCTGTTTGAACTTGTTATCAGTATAAAAGACACCTGTCCATAACTTCAAACAGTCACACTCAAAACACCACTATGGTGAAGACCAAAGAGCTGTTGAAGGTCACCAGAAAGAAAATGTAGCCCTGCTCCAGGCTGGGAAGACTGAATCTACAATAGGCAAGCAGTTTGGTGTGATGAAATCAATTGTGGGAGCAATAATAAAAAAAATGGAAGACATACAAGACCATTAATAATCTCCCTCGATCTTGGGCTCCACGCAAGATCTCACCCCTTGGGGTCAAAAGGATCACAAGAACGGTGAGCAAAAATCGCAGAACCACATGGGAGACCTAGTGAATGACCTGCATAGAGCTGGGATCACCGTAACAAAGGGTACCATCAGTAACACACTACGCCACCAGGGACTCAGATCCTGCAGTGCCAGATATGTTCTCCTGCTTAAGGCAGTACATGTCCGGGCCCATATTAAGTTTGCTAGAGAGATTTGGATTATCTATAAGAGTATTGGGAGAATGTCATATGGTCTGATGAAACCAAAGTAGAACTGTTTGGTAGAAACACAATTCGTCGTGTTTGGAGGAGACAGAATGCTGAGTTGCATCCAAAGAACACCATACCTACTGTGAAGCATGGGGGTAACAACATTATGCTTTGGGGCTGTTTCTCTGCAAAGGGACCAGGATGACTGATCCATGTACATGAAAGAATGAATGGGGCCATGTGTCGTGAGATTTTGAGTGCAACCCTCCTTCCATCAGCAAGGGCATTGAAGATGAAACGTGGATGTGTCTTTCAGCATGATAATGATCCCAAACACACCGCCAGGGTAATGAGAGTGGTTTCATAAGAAGCATATAAAGGTCGTGGAGTGGCCTAGCCAGTCTCAAGATCTCAAGCCCATAGAAAACCTTTGGAGGGAGTTGAAAGTCTGTGTTGCCCAGCAACAGGCCCAAAACATCACCATTCTAGAGGAGATCTGCATGGTAAATGGGACAACATGCCACTAACTGTGTGTGCCAACATTATGAAAACTACAGAAAACGTTTGACCTCTGTCACTGCCAACAAAGGATATATAACAAAATATTGAGATTAACTTTTATTATTGACCAAATACTCATTTTCCACAAAAAATCTTGGAAAATCAGAGAAGGTGATTTTCTGCATTTGTTTTCTCGTTTTGTCTTTCATAGTGGTGGTCTACCTACGACGTCAATTACAGGCCTCTCATCTTTTTAAGTGGGAGAACTTGCACAATTCGTGGCTGACTAAATACCTTTTTGCCTACTGTATGTATATATATATATATATATATATATATATATATACACAGTGATGGCCAAAAGTGTTAGCACCCTTGAATTTGTTATTTCCCTTAGAAAATTAATAATACACCCCCTACACCGCCCCTCTCCATAATACACCCTTTACATTGCTCCGTTCCATAAAACACCATTTACACTGCCTCTCTCCATAATATCTCTCCCACATTGCCCCTATGTATAATATTCCCACACACACTCCCC
Organism: Anomaloglossus baeobatrachus; assembly: GCF_048569485.1. NCBI lineage: Eukaryota > Metazoa > Chordata > Amphibia > Anura > Aromobatidae > Anomaloglossus > Anomaloglossus baeobatrachus. Next base: position 95,872,500 of record NC_134360.1, on the reverse strand, counting down.
CTCAGTATAATATACCCCCACACAATGCCCCTCTGTATATTATCTCTCCCACACACATTGACTCTCTGTATAATATCCCCCAAAAACTGCTCCTCTGTATAATATCCCCCACACTGCCCCTCTATATAATATCACTCACATACACTGCTCCTCTTTATAATATCCTCCAACACACACTGCCCCTCTGTATACAATCCCCCACTCCCCCACACAAACACTGTCCCTCTGCATAATATTCTCCTGGTATATATATGTCCCCTTCCAGGTATCTATATCCCCATCGTGAGCTCTTCCTGGCATCTATGTCCCCCTCCTTGTATATATGTCCCCCTCCTGGGTCCATCCTGTTATGTATGTCTCATCCTGGTTAATTTGACCCCGTCCTATCATATATGTCCTCCTCATGTATATGTCCCCTTCCTGGGCCCCTCCTGGTATGTACAGTATATCCCTCTGATGGGCCCATTCTGGTATATATGTCCTCCTCTTTGTATATATATATATATATATATATATATATATATATATATATAAAGAAGGGGACAGATATATATGTATATATGTATATATATATATATATATATATATCCTTCTGCTGGTATATATGTCTCATTCATGAGCTCCTCCTGGTATATTTGCATGAAAAAAGAAAAAAAAATTGTACTCACCCTCCCCGCCTCCCACGTCGTGGGGCATCCTCTCTGAGCTGTGATGCATTTCAGCTGGATGTTTCATAGTTTCATAGTTTTTAAGGTTGAAGGGAGGCTCTAAGTCCATCTAGTTCAACCCATACCCTAACATGTTGATCCAGAGGAAGGCAAAAAAAACCAATGTGTCAAACAAGCTCCAAAGGGGAAAAAAATTTCTTCCTGACTCCACATACGGCAATCAGACTAGTTCCAAGGATCAACACCCTGTCATAAAATCTAATATACATAACTGGTAATATTAAATTTTTCAAGAAAGGCATCCAGGCTCTGCTTAAATGTTAGTAGTGAATCACTCATTACAACATCATGCGGCAGAGAGTTCCATAGTCTCACTGCTCGTACAGTAAAGAATCCTCATCTGTGATTATGATTAAACCTTCTTTCCTCAAGACGTAGCGGATGCCCCCGTGTTCCAGTCGCAGGTGTAGGTGTAAAGAGATCTTTGGAAAGGTCTCTGTACTGTCCCCTCATATGTTTATACATTATGATTAGATCCCCCCTAAGCATTTGATTTTCCAAACTAAATAACGCCCAAGTTTAATAACCTGTCTTGGTATTGCAGCCCACCCATTCCTCTAATAATCTTGATCACTCTTCTATCTACCTGTAAGATTATGCTATTTATAACCTTCTATACTTTTGCTATCAAGAAAAGCATCCATTCATCTCTTAAATTCATTCAATGAGTTGGCCATCACCACTTCCTCAGGAAGAGAGTTCCAGAGCCTCACTGCTCTTACCGTGAAGAACCCTCTTCTATGCTGATGTAGGAATTTTCTTTCCTCCAATCGAAGAGAATGCCCCCTTGTTCTTGTCATAGTCCTTAGTACAAACAGATCATGGGAGAGATCTCTATATGGCCCTTTAATATATTTGTACATACAGTTAGGTCCAGAAATATTTGGACAGTGACACAATTTTCGCGAGTTGGGCTCTGCATGCCACCACATTGGATTTGAAATGAAACCTCTACAACAGAATTCAAGTGCAGATTGTAACGTTTAATTTGAAGGTTTGAACAAAAATATCTGATAGAAATTGTAGGAATTGTACACATTTCTTTACAAACACTCCACATTTTAGGAGGTCAAAAGTAATTGGACAAATAAACCAAACCCAAACAAAATATTTTTATTTTCAATATTTTGTTGCGAATCCTTTGGAGGCAATCACTGCCTTAAGTCTGGAACCCATGGACATCATCAAACGCTGGGTTTCCTCCTTCTTAATGCTTTTCCAGGCCTTTACAGCCGCAGCCTTCAGGTCTTGCTTGTTTGTGGGTCTTTCCGTCTTAAGTCTGGATTTGAGCAAGTGAAATGCATGCTCAATTGGGTTAAGATCTGGTGATTGACTTGGCCATTGCAGAATGTTCCACTTTTTTGCACTCATGAACTCCTGGGTAGCTTTGGCTGTATGCTTGGGGTCATTGTCCATCTGTACTATGAAGCGCCGTCAGATCAACTTTGCGGCATTTGGCTGAATCTGGGCTGAAAGTATATCCCGGTACACTTCAGAATTCATCCGGCTACTCTTGTCTGCTGTTATGTCATCAATAAACACAAGTGACCCAGTGCCATTGAAAGCCATGCATGCCCATGCCATCACGTTGCCTCCACCATGTTTTACAGAGGATGTGGTGTGCTTTGGATCATGTGCCGTTCCCTTTCTTCTCCAAACTTTTTTCTTCCCATCATTCTGGTACAGGTTGATCTTTGTCTCATCTGTCCATAGAATACTTTTCCAGAACTGAGCTGGCTTCATGAGGTGTTTTTCAGCAAATTTAACTCTGGCCTGTCTATTTTTGGAATTGATGAATGGTTTGCATCTAGATGTGAACCCTTTGTATTTACTTTCATGGAGTCTTCTCTTTACAGTTGACTTAGAGACAGATACACCTACTTCACTGAGAGTGTTCTGGACTTCAGTTGATGTTGTGAACGGGTTCTTCTTCACCAAAGAAAGTATGCGGCGATCATCTACCACTGTTGTCATCCGTGGACGCCCAGGCCTTTTTGAGTTCCCAAGCTCACCAGTCAATTCCTTTTTTCTCAGAATGTACCCGACTGTTGATTTTGCTACTCCAAGCATGTCTGCTATCTCTCTGATGGATTTTTTCTTTTTTTTTCAGCCTCAGGATGTTCTGCTTCACCTCAATTGAGAGTTCCTTAGACCGCATGTTGTCTGGTCACAGCAACAGCTTCCAAATGCAAAACCACACACCTGTAATCAACCCCAGACCTGTTAACTACTTCATTGATTACAGGTTAACGAGGGAGACGCCTTCAGAGTTAATTGCAGCCCTTAGAGTCCCTTATCCAATTACTTTTGGTCCCTTGAAAAAGACGAGGTTATGCATTACAGAGCTATGATTCCTAAACCCTTTCTCTGATTTGGATGTGAAAACTCTCATATTGCAGCTGGGAGTGTGCACTTTCAGCCCATATTATATATATAATTGTATTTCTGAACATGTTTTTGTAAACAGCTAAAATAAAACTTGTGTCACTGTCCAAATATTTCTGGACCTATCTGTATTTATTAGGTATCCCCTAAGTCTTCTCTTTTCTAGAGTAAATAGACCTAATTTTGATAACCTTTCCATGTATTGTAATGCACCCACTCCATTTATTATTTTAGTAGCCCGCCTCTGAACACTTTCAAGTTCAGTAATGTCTTTCTTGAGCACCGGCGCCCAAAATTGCACACAATACTCCAAGTGTGGTCTGACGAGTGATTTGTACAGAGGGAGAATGATGTTTTCATCTCGTGCCCCCAGACCTCTTCTAATGCATCCCATCACCCTATTTGCTTTGGTGGCTGCTGCCTGACACTGGGCACTCCAATTTAGCTTCTCATTGACTAATATGCCTAAGTCTTTTTCCATGTCTGATTTCCCCAGCAGTTTTCCATTTAGCAAGTAATCGTAGCATCTGTTTCTCCTTCCCACGTGCATAACCTTACACTTATCTGTGTTAAACCTCATTTGCCATATTTCAGCCCAATTCTCCAATTTACTCAAATCCATCTGTAGTTTCAAACTGTCCTCCTTTGTGTTAACTACCTTACATAGTTTTGTATCATCTGCAAATACTGATATTTTACTCTGTAAACCATCCACCAGATCATTAATAAATATATTAAATAGTAGGGGGCCCAATACAGACCCCTGTGGCACCCCACTAGTAACCCTGGCTCAATCTGAGTATGCGCCATTAATAACCACTCTTTGTTTTCTATCACTAAGCCAGCTACCTACCCATCTACACACATTTTCCCCGAGCCCAAGCTTTCTCATTTTACTTATCAGTCTTTTATGTGGGACACTGTCAAATGCTTTACCGAAGTCGAGATAAATGACATCCAATGATTCTCCTCGGTCCATTTGAGAGCTTACATCCTCATAGAAGCTGATCAGGTTAGTTTGACAGGAGCGATCCTTCATAAATCCATGTTAATATGGAGTTAAACAATTATTAACATTGAGACATTCGATAATAGTATCCCTTAAAAACCCTTCAAACATTTTACCCACAACAGATGTTAAGCTTACCGGCCTATAGTTTCCAGGTTCCCTTTTACACCCTTTTTTGAATATTGGTACCACATTTGCTAGCCGCCAATCCAGTGGAACAGACCCAGTTTCTATAGAGTCTTTAAATATAAGGAATAGAGGCCTGTCTATCACATTACTTAACTCCCTTAAAACCCGAGGGTGAATGCCATCAGGGCCTGTGATTTGTCAATTTTAATGTTACTAAGTCGGTTCTGCACTTCTTCCTGGGTTAGGCAGGTCATACTTAATGAAGCGTTTACATGATCACTCTGCATTTCCCGTGGCATATGCTTTTCCTGTGTGAACACAGTTGAGAAAAAAATATTTAAAACATTTGCTTTTCCCACATCGCTTTCTATGATTTTACCCTCATTGTTCTTTAAAGGGCCAACACCATCAATTTTAATCTTTTTTCTGTTTATATAATTAAAGAATAGTTTGGGATTTGTTTTGCTTTCCTTAGCAATGAGTCTCTCAGTTTCTACTTTTGCTAAATGTATTTGTGTTTTACACATTTTATTTTTTTCTCTATAGCTTTTTAATGCTTCTTCGCTGCCTTCTTGTTTTAGCTTTTTAAATGCCTTTTTCTTATTATTCATTGCCCCTTTTACATCCTTATTTAGCCACATTGGTTTTCTCCTGTTCCTAGCTCTTTTATTTCCGTATGGTATGGCTAGCTCGCAGTGGGTGTTTAATACCGATTTAAAAATTTCCCACTTTTTTTCTTTGATCCCATTTTTGAGGACATTGTCCCAATCAATTTGGCGAAGGTCTTCTCTAAGCTGATCAAACTTTGCTTTCCTGAAATTCAGCGTTTTTGTAACCCCCCTCCAAGGCACCTTACTGAAGGACAAGTGGAATTGTATTATATTGTGGTCACTATTCCCTAGGTGCCCATCCACTTGTACATCTGTTATTCTATCTGGCCTGTTGCTTAAAATTAAGTCGAGAAGGGCTGCCCCTCTAGTTTGGCCCGGCACAAGTTGGGACAGATAATTATCCTTAGTTACTGACAGAAGCCGGTTTCCTTTCTGAGATACGCAGGTTTCAGTTTCCCAGTCTATATCAGGGTAGTTGAAGTCCCCCATAATAATTACCTCATTGTGATTTGCTGCTTTGTCTATTTGTTTCAATAATACATTTTCAGTGGTTTCTGTTATATTTGGTGGCTTATAACAAACCTCTATGAGGATTTTATTAGTTTTCCCTCCTTGTATCTCCACCCATAGAGACTCCACCTCTTCATTTCCCTCTTGGATATCTTCTCTTAGTCTGGGCTTTAAACTGGACTTTATATATAGACAGACTCCACCCCCTTTCCTTTTTTACGATCCCTCCTAAACAATTCATATCCTTGCAGGTTAGCCGCCCAGTCATAACTGTCATCTAACCCTGTCTCAGTTATTCCTACTATGTTGTATTTTTCCTCATACATTACCAGCTCCAGTTCTTCCATCTTATTGGTCAGGCTTCTTGCTTTGGTCAGCATGCAGGAAAGAAGTTTTGCTCCCCTTTTCTTAGCTTCCTTCTTAGTACCCTGTCTTGGGTCCTCTTTACGGCATCTAGTGCCCTTGATTAGTTTGTCCTTCTGCTGCATGTTCTTGTCTGCTGTTTTTTCTCCCATCCCCTCTTCTTCTAGTTTAAAGCCCTCCTGATGAGTGTGGCAAGCCTTCTGGCGAACGTGTGTTTCCCAGGTTTTGTGAGGTGTATCCCGTCTCTTGCGAGAAGTCCATCGTAGAGGTAATTCACTCCATGGTCCAAGAATCCAAATCCTTGCTGCCTGCACCATCGTCGTAGCCAGTTGTTCAAATCTAGTATCCTATTCCATCTTCTGACACCATGGCCATCGACTGGGAGGATTCATGAGAAAACAAGCTGTATGTTCCGTTCCTTTATTTTCTTCGCCAGAATTTCAAAGTCTTCGCAAATAGTTGGTAGATCATTTCTTGCCATGTTGTTTGTTTCTACATGTATCAATAGGAATGGGTATTCGTCCTTGGATCCGAGGATAGTTGGTATCCTGTTGGCCACATCCTTGATTTTTGCTCCCGGGAGGCAGCATACTTCTCGTGCGGTTATGTCCGGCCTGCAGATAGTTGCCTCCGTGCCTCTTAGTAGTGAGTCGTCCATAACTACCACTCTTCTTTTCTTTCTGGACGCACTGCTTGTTGCTCCTGAGTGTTTTTGAGTGTTTTTTGTTTCTGCTTTTGTTGACAAAGTAACTTCTTTTGATGATACTGTGTCTTCTCCTGTAAATATGGTATCATCCTGAGCTGTGCCATTTTCGTTCTCCAGCATGAGGGCTTCATATTGGTTGCTAAGCTGTGGGGGTGGTGACGACCACTTGATACGCTGGCTTCTTTTGGTCACATGTGTCCACTTTTCAGCCTCTGTATGTGTTCTGAAGCTTTTCTCACTTTCCATATCCTGAATGGTTGCTTCTACCTCGTCCAAGAAGTCCTCATGTTCTTTAATTAGCTTCAAAGTTGCTATTCTTTCTTCCAGTCCCTGCACCTTTTCCTCTAAGAGGGCAACAAGTTTGCACTTTTTACACTTTTGACAGGTGAAGTTGTTTTTTTTGTGCGGCAGATCCGTAAACATGTAGCATGTGTTGCAGGTGACCATGTGGATTTTCTTCTCTTCCATATTGCTGATGTAGTGTATGATAGGCGAAAGGTTTTGTGATGTCCTCAAACAGCGAGACCCGGCAAGTCCCAGCAATCGATCAGCTTAAGGTGAGTCTTCTCCTCTTCCTGGACTGGAAATATGCAAAATCAGCTTCCTGCTTCTCCAATCCCAATGTGCTCCGTCCAATGTGTATCAAGCTGAAGCAAGGCAGGGACTGGGTTCGGCAGGCCCCCACCACCCCCGGCAATCGTCACGCCTCTGTCTTCAGCTCCCGAGCGCTTACTTGTCCCCACTGGCTGCCGCATCCTCCCCACCTACGGCTCTGTCACCTTCAGCAGTGTGATGAGGTTGCAGAGTGATGAACTCATCATGCTGCTGCACGCTGGGCCACGGGATGATGCGCCATGTCGTGCTCTGCCATATTCACCTTGCCTCCAGCACATGCCTAATTTGCAAGCGCTGCCCATGAAGCACTAGTTTGCATGCAAATTAGCTTGTGTAGTGGCTGAAGCGACACGGCCAGGCCCTCTACTGTGGCTGTGACTGAGGCCCGATGAAGAGGAGGGCCTGGCTCTGGCCCGAGGCTTAATAAAGCTAAATAATTAGCCCAGGCCCGGCCATGCCCCCCTGTTCACCAGGTCCCATACACCAGTTATGGTTGTTATGCCCTGATGGTGGCCCTGCCTGTGACCGCAGGTAAACTGACCTCAGGTGAACTTATTCACAGACCTGCATCTCCTCACAGAACACCACATTTCTGTTATGCTACCGGATTGAGCGTGAGTCTTCAGTCTGGGTTGCCAACCGTCCAGAAATTCCAGGACAGTCCGAAAAATAGAGCACTTTTTTGTCCTGATAGTAAAAAACATTTAAGGTGTCTGTGATTTTTTTTTTTAAGCTTTAGAAACTTATACCGATTATTTTGACTGTAATTCTCATCGTTTTGCAGGTTACAATGAATGCAGCTAATGTCTTCACATCAGAATTAGGGGCTTTAGGTGTCTATCACATATAGTCATAATTAGAGATGAGCGAACCGGTCGCGGTTCGGCTCGAGCTTGGTTCGCCAAACAGAGGTCTTGTTCGAGTTCGGTTTGGCGAACCGGTTCGGCGAACCACTCAAACCCATAGGAAACAATGGTAGGCAATCACAAACACATAAAAACACATTATAAATGTACACATACAGTTAATAAACATTGCCATAACACTTACCTGTCCCCGAGATGCGTGCTGCACTCTGTCTCCCGCCGCTTTTCCATCGGTAATCGCTGTGTCTTCCTGGTAACCAGCAGTGATGCAGGACCTATCGTGACGTCAAAATAGCCATGTGACCAGTCACGTGTCTATTATCTCATTGGCTACAGACTGGTCACATGACTATGACGCGTCATGCTAGGACCTGTCATTGCATCTCTCTAGTACACGGTGCACATTTGTGTATCGCCGTGTACCGGCGACATGCTCTAGCACACGGTCGACTGCCCGTTCTGCTTCCCCGTTCCCTTATTGACTGGCTGACACATCCGGTCAATAACGGAGATCACCGTTGCCATAGCAACGCGCTTGGTAGCGGTGACGGTGACGTCACCGCTACCACACGTAGTGGCACCGGAATCACGTGATTGGAGCATCGTTGCTATGGCAACCCGTCGCTCATAGCTGGGAGCCTGTGGTCACTCTCACAGAGTAATTTCTGCACGGAGCACAGCGTCCTTTCTCCCATGCTGTCTGATGGAGCAGAGCTGCATGTGTTGAAGGAGAAAGAAGACAGAAGAGCAGGATCATGGAGGGCTGAGAGGGGGTAATAAAGATGGAGTCTCTAAGTGTGTCTGTGTATTTATTTCTATTAAAGTATTTTTTTTCTGTGTGGTGGTTTTTTTAACCCTTTATTGGAGATTCTTAATGGCCGGGTCAAACGTGCCTGACATTAAGAATATCTGGCTTAATACTAGCTAGTAAAACAAAGCTAGTATTAACTCATGATTACCCAGCAAGCCACCCGGCTTCAGGGCTGCTGGAAGAGTTGGATACAGCGCCAGGTGATGGCGCTTCTATGAGAGCGCCATTTTCTGGGGTGGCTGCGGACTGCAATTCGTAGCAGAGGTGCCCACAAACCTCGGGCTAACCTATGCTGCGGATTCCAATCCCCAGCTGCCTAGTTGTACCTGGCTGGACACAAAAATGTGGCGAAGCTCATGTTGATTTTTTTTTTTTAATTTCATAAAATTCATGAATTAATTAAAAAAAGGGCTTCCCTATATTTTTAGTTCCCAGCCAGGTACAAATAGGCTGCTGGGGGTTGGGGGCAGCAGTACCTGCCTGCTGTACCTGGCTAGCATACAAAAATATGGCGAAGCCCACATCATTTTTTTATAGCTTTTTGGCAAAAAAAATAAAAAATGCTTCCCTGGATTTTCCATTGCCAGTGAAGGTAACACCAAGCAGTGGCGGTTAGCAGCCAGTAGCTGCTTGGATTTCCCTTATCTAGCAATACAAAAAATGCAGCGGGAGCCAATATATATATTTTTTTTAATTATTTATTTAAATAACTAAAAACAAAAAGGGCTTCCCTGTATTTTGATTGCCTGACATGACAGTGCTGTAAAAATAGATGTTTAAAAAAATTACGTAGCGCTCCGCGGTATTTTTGATTCTCAGCGCAGTTAAAGCAGACAGCTACGGGTTGCCACCCCCATCTGCCTGGCGTTACCTTGGCTGGCAATCAAAATACAGGGAAGCCCATTAATTTTTTTTATTTAAAAAAATAGTTAAAAAAAAAATGACGTTGGGTCCTTCCATTTTTGATAGCCAGCTAGGGTAAAGCAGATGGCTGTAGCCTGAAAACCACAGCTGGCAGCTTTACCGTGGTTGGGGATCCAATGTGGAGGTCACCCCAGGCTCTTTTTTTTATAATTATTTTATAATTATTTATAATTACAAAAAAAAAGTAGGGTTCCCCCAAATTGGATCACCAGCCAAGGTAAAGCGGACAGCTGTGGTCTGGTATTCTCAGGGTGGGAAGGTCCATAGTTATTGGGCCTTCACAGCCTAAAAATAGCAGGCTGCAGGCACCCCAGAAGTGGCGCATCCACTATATGCGCCAATCCTGGCGCTTCACCACAGCTCATCCCGTGCCCAGGTGCAGTGGCAAACGCGAAATAAATGGGGTTGATACTAGCTGTAAGGTCACCTGACATCAAGCCCAGCAGTTTGTGATGTCATGGCGTCTATCACATACCCGACATCACAAACTGTCAGTACTAACAAAAAAATAGACAAAAAAAATGTATGTGAAAAAAACACTCCCCAAAACATTCCCTCTTTCACCAATTTATTGTAAGGAAAAAAAAAGGGGGGTCCCACGATGACTCTGGACCGTCTAGAATATGGGGAACACGCTCAGGGAACGTATCCCCCATTTTCTAGGAGTGCAGACCCTCCATGTGAGGAGTGTGGGTGAAATGAATCTGGACCCACTCTCCCCGGGTCCACAGCAGCAGAGTCCATGTCGTAACTGTTGCTACCAAAGCTACAATGCCCTGCTCATGAGGTAAGGGCATGCCTAATCAGGAGAACTATTCTACATTTTCAAATATTGGTATTTGCTGATACTATTGCTATTCCACCTACTATATATTGGGGATAGGATCTTGGAGATGGAGTACCCCATTAAGTCCAGCTATCCAGCTGAATGAATACTAAACAACAGAGCTCGCTATTTAGACATGTTTTCTTGTGGTGTATAACGGACTCTCATGTTTGGTAGTCGTTCAGCAGGGCAACAGAAATAGCAAATCCCTCCATTTGTAAATGTAGTATAGCTCTCCTGATCAACTATGTTCCTTACCTCATGAGCAGGGCATTGCAGTAGCTTCCAGATGCATGGTTACCACCACTCACTGTGTCTGAACACAGGAAGCTGAGCTGACAGCCGCTCTGTGCATGCGGCAGCGTCTATTGTGAAGGAGAGGGTCGCGGGGGATCAACGCTGCACAGGTACCGTGGAACACCGGTGGGGTTATAGGGGGTGACCTGGCAGGGCCTAAGGAGGAGTTTTCTGTCGCATGTGTCATGGCACATGCGACAGAAATCAGAGGAGTAGGGTGAATGCGGCCAGCGCGCTGCTGTGCGCGCGGCCATCTTGGATTTCCGGGAGGGGTTCGGGGGGGCACTTTGGTGACATCGGGGGACCAGGGAGGAGATTTATCTCCCATCTGACATGTTTGTTAATGCCAGATGGGAGATAAATAATTTTTTACCGGCGCTGTCATTTATTGTATCGTGATCACCGGTATACGGTGTATACCGGTGATCACGTGAGTGGGGATCGGAAAAACCGGCCTGAATCATGATCTCCAGCGTCTCAGCTACCCCTGAAACCCCGGAGATTTTCTGATGCTGGGCGGCGCTATTCACTTATTTCTGCCTGCTGTTTATAAACGGCAGATCAGAATAAGGCTACATTCACACGACCGATCCATTTTTGCGGTCCGCAAAAAACGGTCCGTTTTTTTCACGGGTGCATCCGTGTGGAATCCGTTTCCGTTCCATATTGTTAGGTCCGGGTGGTGGATCCACTGGGCCGTGCACCCCACCGGAGGCCTGGGTGCATGGTAGCCGGAGCACTAGCGTGGCAGGGACTGCATACCACAGGGGACGGGTAGAACAGTCACTGGGGCTTCAGAGTTCCTGGAGACAGTGCAGGAATCCGGCACAAGTGCCGGGTAGGAATGTCAGGCAATGGTATTGATCACAGGAGACGGCACAAGGAGGACCTGAGCACTTAGCTTTCAAGACAAGGCTTACAAGACACGTTGATCAGGCCCCGCCCACATGGAAAGGCCAGTCTTATATACCCAGTACAGCCTCATGTCATATCCTGCTGCAGCAGTGCTGAGCCCATAAGACCAGGCGAGTGGGCGCGGCCCGACCTTATACAGAAGCATGAGTCAGACACATGAGACTGGGGACAGGACACAGGAAAGCCCGAGCGGGAGCGGCAGCCGTGACCGGTGGACACGTGGAACGGATCAGTGGGTAAGGAGCGGTGCTGTGCAGGTGCGACCGGATCAGTGGGTAAGGAGCGGTGCCGGGATGGTGCGACCGGATCAGTGGGTAAGGAACGGTGCCGAGGCATCGGGAGCATGACACGTATACGGTCCGTATATGTCATCCGTTTGTCATCCGTGTGCCTTCCGTTTTTTTGGCGTACTGCCAAAAAACTGAAGGAGGGAAAATACATAAATTTACGCAGGATCCATAGCTTCAACCTACATGAGGCGGTCACATGTTCACTCCAGTGCCATTTTCTACTGCTTTTCACAGCGTAGAGCGCTCTGGTGATTTTCCTGTGCTTGTACACTTCATATTAGTCTTTTCTGTCATTATAATGGCAGAAAGACACATAATGTCGCACTCTCCTGCATTTTGTAATTTTGCACCCTGTGGTGCCTTTCATGTGGCACTAAGGGGTTAGCCTTGTATTTACCAAAAAAAATAAATAAATTTAAAAAAAAAATGACGTGGGGTTCCCCCTATTTTTGTAGCCAGCTAGGGCAAAGCAGACGGCTGCAATCTGCAGACCACAGCTGGCAGCTTCACCTTGGCTGGTAATCCAAAACTGAAGGCACCCCACGCTGTTATTTTAAATTAAATAAATAATTTAAAAAAAAAAACACGTGGGGGTCCCCCCAAAATTGGATTACCAGCCAAGGTAAAGCAGACAGCTGGGGTCTAATATTCTCAGACTAGGGAGGTCTATGGTTATTGGACTCTCCCCAGCCTAAAAATAGCAGGCCACAGCCACCCCAGAAGTGGCGCATCCATTAGATGCGCCAATCCTAGTGCTTTGCACCAGCTCATCAAACGGGGTAATATATGGGGTTAATACCAGATGTGTAATGTCACCTGCCATTAAGCCCTGGGGTTGGTAATGTTAGGCGTCTATCAGATACCCGACATCACCAACCAAGTCAGTAATAAAAAAAAAATAGACAACAAACACATTTTTATTTGAAAAAGCACTCCTCAACACATTCCCTCTTTCACCAATTTATTAGAAAGAAAAACAAATCCAGGTCTGCTGTAATCCAAGGGGTTCCCATGACGATCCATACCATAGTCACTGTCCCAGTCAATGAAGAGCAGGATGTTCCCCATTGGCTGGGAGAGCAATGCAGTGACCTGCGCTAACATCAATAGGTCAGCCCAGGTCACTGCAGGGCATGACAAGTGCTGCTGTCAGCGAGGTACATTACCTGCGGTGACGATCTCCTGCACTGCTGATACTGCACACTGACTTCAATGACCGCTGCTTTCCCAGCCAAGTATCGCGAGAGCCTGTGACGTCACCGCTAGTGACAGTCTCGGGCCGCAGTGAGAGATGTGAAGCGGCAGCCATGGAGGACAGTGACAGCGCTGAGGTCGGGAGGGCGGGACTTCATCACCGCAGGTAAGCCGAGCAGGGTAATGTGTGCGGAGTGCGTGGTGGGTGGAGCTAAGCGGGGTAATGTGTGCAGAGTGCCAGGTGGGTGGAGCTAAGTGGGGTAATGTGTGTGGAGTGCGAGGTGAGTGGAGCCGAGCGGGATAATGTGTGCAGAGTGCCAGGTGGGTGGAGCCAAGCGGGGTAATGTGTGCGGAGCGTGAGGTGGGTGGAGGTAAGCGGGGTAATGTGTGCAGAGTGCCAGGTGGGTGGAGCCAAGCGGGGTAATGTGTGCAGAGTGCCAGGTGGGTGGAGCCAAGCGGGGTAATGTGTGCAGAGTGCCAGGTGGGTGGAGCCAAGCGGGGCCATGTGTGCAGGCAGCGGAGTGCGAAGTGGGTGTAGCCTAGCGGGGCCATGTGTTCGGGCGGCGGAGTGCAAAGTGGGTGTAGCCTAGCGGGGCCATGTGTGCGGGCGGCGAAGTGCAAAGTGGGTGGAGCCTAGCGGGGCCATGTGTGCGGGCAGCGGAGTGCGAAGTGGGTGGAGCCTAGCGGGGCCATGTGTGCGGGCGGTGAAGTGCGAAGTGGGTGGAGCCTAGCGGGGCCATGTGGTGCTGAAGACGTCAGTGTCGGGGACTGCATGGCTGGGGACAGGTGAGTGTGAGTGTGTGTGTGTGTATACATGCCGAGTGCAGGAGGGGGCGGAGCTGAGCGGGGAAGTGTCGGCTTCCTGCACACATAACCAGGGTAAATATCAGGTTACTAACCAAAGCACTTTGCTTGGATACTCGATATTTATCTTAGTTACCAGCTTACCGCAGGCTGCCAGCAATGGCTCCCTGCACACTGTAGCTGTAAAAAGCCACGCTTTTGCTGATAGAACTGTTCTCGAACGTAACTCGAGCTGCCGAACTTTTAGCAAAAAGCTTGAGTTCGAGTTCTAACTAGAACACCCCCCAAAATCACTCGAACCGCGAACTGGAGAACCACAAACCATGAACCGCGCTCAACTCTAGTCATAATAATTGATAATAGTGTTCCAATGTCTCTAAAAAATATTGTCTGTCTGTGATTTTTTAATAAACTGACCATAAAAAAATAAATTTAAGTTTGCAACTCTGTCTCCTTGTTGGAGCCAGGCTGGCAGGCAGTTGTGGCTGTACGCTCAGGGGTTACAAGGCCATAGCATGGATGGCGGTTAACCCTATGCCTCCCAGTCTCTGCTCCAAGTGAAGAGGGTTTACTGTGTCCCCCACATTGTATCACATTATGCTTTGGAGTTAGGAAGCGACACATACAAGGGTTTTTCTTGACCAAACATTCTTTACTCTCAACAGATTTAGGGTAAGTTCACACAGTGCGTTTTTCGCGGCGTTTTTGCGCGTTTTTCGGGTGTGTTTTTGCTCAGAAAACTGCATGACTTTGCTTCCCCAGCAAAGTCTATGAGTTTTCATTTTTGCTGTCTGCACACAGCGTTTTTTTTAACTGCGTTTTTGTGGTGCCCACAAAAACGCAGCATGTCAATTATTTTTTGGTTTTTCACTGCGTTTTCCCCCCATTGAGTTCAATGAGATGTTCAAAAACGCAATGAAAACAGCAAATTGCAAATATAGCTGCGTTTTAGTGCATTTCTATGACTAAAAACGCAGCTATAAACGCAAGGGGTGGGTAGTAAAGTGACATGTACAGGAAGAGGATTCCTTCTGTCAGTAAATACAGAAGCGTGAATCCTCCCGGTACCGCCACCGCCGCTTCCACCTCCAGTCCTGTGCATGTCAGCTCCCGTGCAGTGCCATGTCTGGACGGGAGGTGGAGGCAGCTGCGAAAACAAAAGTGAACAGTAGAAAAAAAAATGTCATACTCACCTGTCTGCAGACTCCCGGTGCCATGTCCGCTCCAGCTCCTCTCCCGGTACCGCCGCTCTGGCTGTGTGCAGACGGCCGGGACACCTCCAATAGCTGCAGGACCTGGTGCTGATCACCTGATGCGGTCACCTGATGCATCAGATGATTGTAAGTCTCGCGGTGACGCTGGCGCCCGGCCAGCTTAACCTGTCAGCGGATGCCGTCAGGAGACTTCATCGCTGATTACCGGCAGCTCCTGCAGCGATTGGACTGGATCAGACTCCGCTCCAGGAGCTGCTGGTAATCAGCACATAAGTGAGTTTGTTTAGTTTTTTTTTGCACTGATGCATCATCTGATTGTATAAATGGCTTTTATACAATCAGCTGCAGTGTCATGTGATTCACATCCTAGAACCTGACACATCATCTGATCGCTTTGCCTTCCAGCAAACTGATCAGATGATATTGGATCCGGATTGGACGGCGCGGGACCCTTGACCCAGGATTACTGCGGAGGGGGGTTCTTTATTTCAATAAAGATGGAGTCACTAATTGTGTTGTGTTTTATTTGAAATAAAAATATTTTTCTGTGTGTTGTGGTTTTTTTTTATCTTTACTAGAAATTCATGGTAGCCATGTCTAATATTGGCGTGACACCATGAATTTCGGGCATAGGGACAGCTGATAATATACAGCTAGCCCTAACCCCATTATTACCCAGCGAGCCACCCGTCACCAGGGCAGCTGGAAGAGTTGGATACAGCGCCAGAAGATGGCGCTTCTATGAAAGCGCCATTTTCTGGGGTGGCTGCGGACTGCAATTCGCAGCAGGGGTGCCCAGAAAGCATGGGCACCCTGCACTGTGGATTCCAATCTCCAGCTGCCTAGTTGTACCTGCCTGGATTCAAAAATTGGGCGAAGCCCACGTCATTTTTTTTAATTATTTCATGAAATTCATGAAATAAAAAAAAAAAGGGCTTCCCTATATTTTTGGTTCCCAGCCGTGTACAAATAGGCAGCTGGGGGTTGGGGGCAGCCCGTACCTGCCTGCTGTACCTGGCTAGCATACAAAAATATGGCGAAGCTCACGTCCTTTTTTTATTTGGGGGGCAAAGAAATCCTGCATACAGTCCTGGAAGGAGGATGCTGAGCCTTGTAGTTCGACAGCTGCTGTCTGCTCTCCTGCATACACTATTGGATGGAGGATGCTGAGCCTTGTAGTTCTGCAGCTGCTGTCTGCTCTCCTGCATCCACTAGTGGATGGAGTATGCTGAGCCTTGTAGGTCTGCTCCCCCTGACTCTCCCTCCAGTATACAGTCCTGGATGGAGCATGCTGAGTCTTGTAGTTCTGCAGCTGTCTGCTCTCCTGCATACACTAGTGGAGAATGAAGAACATATGGAAGAAGGAAATGACATCAGACTTTTTTTTTTTTTCCAACAATCTTTAATAGCAATGTTCACTGATAAAAAAACGCAGTGAGCAAAAACGCATGCAAAACGCAGCCAAAAATGCACCAAAACGCGGTTAAGTCGCATGCGTTTTTTCATGCGTTTTTTAAAGACGCTGCGCTTCTGTGCGTTTTTGGCTCTAAAAAACGCACAAAAACGCAGCGTCAAAAAAACGCAGTGTGTGCACATAGCCTTAACAGTGAGGGCACCAGGGTTGGTCCCACAGGGGTTCTTTAGACTTCCATTAATTCTTATAACACGGTATAATTTGGAGGCCGGCCGCTTCCCTGTCACCCAGGTACCTTCAGGCTCTCCCTAATCCCCCTGACAAGCGTCACACTTGCAGAGTCCAGATCATTTAAGCTCTTTAACCCTTTCATCTCACCCACAGGGACTTGCATGCTGCCTGAGAGGGTCCATAGCATTACTTCTCCTTGGGCTATGCTTCTGGCCAGGACCAGGCCTACCCTTCTCCAGAGGGTGCAACTGGCCTTCAGCTGCCAGGGGGATTCTTTGGGTAACAGCTGCCAGGGGAACGGTTGCCTTCCTGACTGGCTGGACTCTACCCCACTTCTGGGGACGCAGTTAACGACAATCCTCATGTTCCAGGATCCCACGTGTCCACTAGTCTAGGATTGACCCTTAGGGTCGAGTAATTCACTCAAATGGGTCTTCACCTCACACCTCCCACAGGTGCGGTGTCTGTTGCTCATTCTCTGGGACTCTCCTGCCTTAGCTTCCTGGTGTTCCCTTTTTATTCCCCTAGTGCTCCTCGGAACTAAACCCTTACTGCCTAACAGCCCCAGGGAAGTGGCCAAGCACTCCATGGCCATCTTGTGGCCAGTGTACATTTAAGTATTACCTTTAAGTATAGTACAATTACATAGTAAAAATACATGTTACAGCCTGTCTGCTGGTCTGGAGTGGGCCAAACCCAGCACCCCCCTTACAAACTGTTCAAATCAATGAACATTTCAACAGGCTTTGACATCTCAGAGCCTTCGGGTAAATGTCCAAAATCTGGAAGAAACTGTATTCTAAACGTAGTGTTAATCCTCTTCCAAAGATGCTAGTGTTCTCAGCGGAATAACCCAGCATCCATGCCCAGGATTCTTGGAGCAGCAAATTTTTGCTGTGTTGTCCCACTGAGAACACACATATTTCAGCAAGCATAAATTGGCATTTTGCGGCTCAGAAACCTGCGAAGCATGTGAGTTTTCGCTGCCTCCAAAAGAAGCACAGTGGGCATGAACTTTCTATAACTTTCATCCACTGTGCTTGTACTTACAGTGCAGCATTTTGTAGGCAGCGAAAATACGCTGCGTCTAAAATACTACTAACACTGATAATGGGAATGTACCCTTATTTGTGTGGGTTCTAATTCTGGCTGTGTCTAACAAATATTGCTACAAAATAAATTATGAAGCACCATGAAGTTGATATTGTAAATAGTGATGGACAAATAGTAAGATATTCAGGTTCGGATTATTCGTACCGAATGCTTAGTACCATTCCAGAATTCATCACAAATAACGAACCTAATGCAAATCAATGTGGAACCCGAGCATTATTCTTGAAGATTTCCAATAAAATTGCTCTGGTTCCTCATTGACTTGCATTGGGTTTATTATTCATGAGTCGAATATTGTAATAGTACTATATTTTCATTACGAAATAGCTAGAACCAGAATATTTACTCATCGCTATTCATCAATACTCATAATATCACTATTCGCTCGTCACTAATTATAAAGAAATGAAAAGGGTATGTAAACATCCAATATTTCAGAAAATCTGCTAATTCAGCATCATATCAGTCTCTTGGATGCTGAATTAATGGAACGTTAAGAAAAGAATGCAACTGGCGGCTGGAATAATATAATTTTTGATGATACAGTATAGTCTTTCTATGTTACTGCAGGTAATGAATACAGAAACAGGCTTTTTGGAAGAAAAAAATAGATAAAAGTTTACTCCCAGATAAAAATCTGTCTCTTACAATATAAGCTTTATTTTTATAGCACCAAACTCCTACAGACTGTAATGGCACAGACATTTCATTAACCATTTGCTGCTGGAAACTATGTGTAGAAGGAATTTAATTGGCTTCAGGGTCACTTTTAATAAAAGTTCAAACTCAATAGAGGGAATGAAAAAATGTATCAGACAACCCTTTCTTTCATTTATCTCACTTCATGTGACGCCAATGGAAAAAGAAGCTGATAAGTTTAAGCTCACAAGTAACATACCTGGCAGGCAATTTGGAAAGCTCATCTATTGAAAAGTAGCAGGCTGTAATCATGTGCTGGACGGCTGAAAACTCTGCTGTATCAGATGATATAACAATGAACAATCACTTGACCAGAAGGCTAAAGAAGCAGCTGCATCGTGTGCTGTGGATAATGTGCCTTCTCATGTATGTGTATTTCATTATATACATACTGTAATAAATCATTATACAGTGCAAATCTTTTAAACGTTTCTCAGATGCAGGCTTTTTATAAGGGGCTTTTCTAAGAGGGATGGTGCCTACAATAGAGACATCAAAATATCCATTCACTCATTGACTTCAGATTGTTTTAGATATTAGTGATAATATTCTGTTAATATTCACATGCTTTAACAAAGCAGTCTAGCAAATAATACTTAATATCTTTTGTGGTTTTGTCTTGAATATACAAAAAATTTGGATTGACCATAATCAAAAAATGTGTGACTCCTTTGTGCCTGTCCCACAGTTACTAGCCTTCTGAACAACTCTTTTTTTTATTATTTCTAGCTGGGTCTTCCGTTCAATAGACCCCCACATCGTCACATAGGGCAAGACACTCCAATGACCTGCTTCATGTCCCACCTAACTGCATGCAGTATGATGTATGTCAATCACGTACATCATGCCACCCATGTGACAACATGGGGCATAGTGAAAAGAAGACCCAAGGAGAAGGAAGATAGAAGAAAGAAGATTGAAGAGGCGATTTGAGAAATGGTGATTACAAAAAGATTGAAAGTAGGACCGGAGAGGGGTGAGTATAAGATTTATTAACCCTTCCTTGCCAATTGACAATGGATTCACCCCCCTGAATTAGAAAAATGTGCCCAAGTTGAATTTCAGAAGATTTGCTCAACATTAGTCTATGAAGGTGATAAACACTATGCATGTTACTTGTTAAAATCTAATATGCTTTGTGTTCCAGAGTTTGTAGGAATTGTACCATATTGGTCACTTACAATCTTTCTCCAACAGCCACTAATAACACCAATCCCAATAAAAAAAAAAAAGAGTAAGAAAACGTCTGTGT
Organism: Anomaloglossus baeobatrachus; assembly: GCF_048569485.1. Lineage (NCBI taxonomy): Eukaryota > Metazoa > Chordata > Amphibia > Anura > Aromobatidae > Anomaloglossus > Anomaloglossus baeobatrachus. The sequence goes on along the minus strand of NC_134360.1, from coordinate 95,852,594 downwards.
TAAAGGGAATGACTCTTTTTTTATTCCAAATGTAGCTTTCTTCACAAACTGATCAGCACTTCTGTCCATGCAATGGCTGCTGGAGGAGATTGAGACCAGACTAATGATGGACAAATATGGACTGTAAAATTCTGTATTCGTACCGGATATCTAATATCCATGCACCGAACCCCAAACACTGAGTTCTCAAGGATCTCCATGTAAATATCTGGATTTGGACACAAGGATAATAAAAAAATAAAGGAAAAAGAAAGAAAATAAGGAATAAACTTTGCAGCCTGTCTAAAGTTTTCTTAGAACAAGAAATTTCACAGTGAATCTGGGAAATTGTGTTATGGACCAATAAATGTAAAGTGGAATTATTTTTTTTTTAACCCAAATTCCCATTGCTTTTTTTGGAGAAAAAAAAAATAATTTCCCATCGACACCAAAGCCTCATCACAAAAATGAAGCATTATGGCGGGAGCATCAAAGTTTGGTTGCCTTGTGATCACTGGAGAGATGGAGGAGAAGGCAGAGACAATGAATTCATAGATGTATCAAAACATTTTCCAAGAGAATTTAATGGCAGAAATCCATGACCTCAAGCTCAAAAGGATATTGAGCTATGTAATAAAACAATGACCCTTAGTATAGAAGTAAATGAACTTAAGAATAATTGAAAAGGAAGAGTCCTCCTGATATGATCCCATTAAATTGGGATGCTGTTACATGACCTATGGAGGATTTCTGGATGAAAGTCAAACTAGAAGTAATTTTGACCTGAAAACACAATTGCAGGGGAGAATGGTCTAAAATTCCAAAAATGGGAAATTGCATGTTATTAGATGTGTTTACTTACTTTTCTCCCCCAAACTATGGATGGTTGCTCAATGTACTAAATGTAATTTGTGATAGATACAACTCTTTGTGCATTATTAGTTTAGTTAGATTGTGTATTTCTATAATTGTGACTAAGGGTGGCTTTACATGCTGCAATATCCGGCCCGATATCGCTAGCATGCGACCCACCCCCATCGTTTGTGCGAAACGGGCATATCGCTGCCCGTCGCGCACAAAAATCTGGCACCCCCGTCACACATACTTACCTGCATAGTGATGTCGCTGTGACCGGCGTACCGCCTCCTTTCTAAGGGGGCGGTCCGTTCGGCGTCACAGCGACGTCACTAAGCGGCCGCCCAATGAAAGCAAAGGGGCGGAGATGAGCGGGACGTAACATCCCGCCCATCTGCTTCCTTCCGCATTGTGGCTGGAGGCAGGTAAGGAGATGTTCCTCGTTCCTGCGGCGTCACATGTAGCGATGTGCACTGCCGCATGAACGAGGAACAACTTCGCCCCTGCGACAGCAGCGATAACTGGCAGCGGGCCCCCATGTCAACGAGGAGCGATTTTGGACGTTTTTGCAACTATCCAAAATCGCTCCTAGGAGTCACACGCTACGACATCGCTACAGCGGCCGGATGTGCGTCACAAAATCCGTGACCCCTATGAGATCGCTGAAGTGAAATCGTAGCGTGTAAAGCCCGCTTTAGATACTGCAGACTACTTTTTATTAAGAACCAATGCAGAAATCCAGGAAATTTTAAAGTGTTCTCTTACTTCATCTGTACTATATGCTCCTCAAAGTGATTTGAAGAAAAAAAAATACACAGACAGCTAAATAGACAAGTATAATAATGATGTAACTGATGGAATGCAAATACAGTGGGTACTCAGACTCGTATTCAGACCCCTTTAAATTTTTCCCTCTTTGTTTCATTGCAGCCATTTGGTAAATTCCAAAAAGTTCATCTTTTTCTCATTAATGTACACTCTGCACCCCATCTTGACAGAAAAAAAAACAGAAATGTAGAAATTTTTGCAAATTTAGTAAATACGAAAAACTGAAATATCACATGGTCATAACTATTCAGATCCTTTGCTCAGACACTCATATTTAAGTCACATGCTGTCCATTTCCTTGTGATCCTCCTTGAGATGATTCTACTCCTTCATTGGAGTACAGGTGTATTATATTAAACTGATAGAACTTGATTTGGAAAGGCACACTCCTGTCTATATAAGACCTCACAGTCCATGTCAGACTAAATGAGAATTATGAGGTCAAAATGAACTGAACAAGGAGCTCAGAGACAGAATTGTGGCAAGGTACAGATCTGGCCAAAGTTACAAAAAAATTTCTGCAGTACTCAAGGTTCTTAAGAGCACAGTGGCCTCCATAATCCTTAAATGGAAGAAGTTTGGGACCACCATAACTCTTCCTAGACCTGGCCGTCCAGTCAATCTGAGCAATCGTGGGAAAAGAGCATTGGTGAGAGAGGTAAAGAAGAACTCCAAGATCAATGTGGCTGAGCTCCAGAGATGCAGTAGGCAGATGGAAGAAAGTTCCACAAAGTCAACTATCACTGCAGCCCTCCACCAGTCTGGCCTTTATGGCACAGTGGCCCGATGGAAGCTTCTCCTCAGCGCAAGACATATGAAATCCCGCATAGAGTTTGCAAAAATCCAATGAAGGACTGCCAAACTATGAGAAATAAGATTCTGTGGTTTGATGAGATGAAGATAGACGTTTTTGGTAATAATTGTAAGCGGTATGTGTGGAGAAAACCAGGTACTGCTCATCACCTGCCCAATACAATCCCAACAGTGAAACATGGTGTTGGCAACATCATGCTATAGGGTTGATTTTCAGCTGCAGGGACAGGACGACTGGTTGCAATTGAAGGAAAGATTAATGCAGCCAAGTGCAGAGATATCCCGGAAGAAAACTTCACACACAGACATAATTAGATACTGTTAGGTCCAGAAATATTTTTACTCTGAATGCCACAATTTTTTATTTAAAATGAAACAATTTGAGATGCAATTAAAGTGTAGAATTTCAGGTTTAATTAAAGAGATTGAATAAAAAATATCTTGTTAAATGTTTAGGAATTGCAACCATTTTTCTACAAAGCCTCCTCATTTCAGGGGATCAAAAGTAATTGGACAAATTTACTTTACCATAAATATAATGTTCATTTTTAATACATTGTAGAGAATACTTTGCAGGCAATAACTGCCTGAATGTCTGGAAGCCATGCACGACATCAAACGCTCTTAATGCTTTGTCAGACCTTAACTGCAGCTGACTTCAGTTGTTGCTTGTTTGTAGGTCTTTCTTATCATTTCATCTTTGTTTCATATGTCCAAATAATGCTTTCAAACTGGGCTGGCTTCTTTAGTTGTTTGTTTGTTTTTTTTTTGCAAAGTCAAATCTGGCCTTTATATTTTTAAGGCTGATTAATGGTTTACAACTTGTGGTAATTGGAAAATACTAAATCTGTTGCAATGCTTTAAGGTCCCGAGGTTGAACTCAATCAGCTATGGTCTGTACCTTCCCAGAAGCCATCTTAAACCCTCCAACTTCGCAAACAAGGAATTTTCTCTAAGTTTTTGTAAGACTAAATAGACATGTTCATAGTGTGAAAAAAGTAGAATATTGTCCAGATAGACTACGATAAACCTTCTATTACTGGTAGAATTGCAATGACCAATCCAGCCGGGAGAGGGATGTGGATTCACTGGACCACGGCTCATGGGCTTATCCTGAAAGTGCAAGATTAAGCGGTTACCTGGTCTTCTCTAGAGTCTCTGGTGGTGAGGTCAGGATTGTGCTGCAGGTAGCTGCCAGGTTCAACTCCAAGGCAGACCTTGGTTCCGTGGAAGCTGACACTAGGGGAGACAGGCACGAGGGAGTAGAACCTCTGCTGGGACAGGATTAGGATAACTGGCAGGGTGAAAGGTGCTGCAGGAACAGATATGAATGTAGAAACATAGGTGGGTACCAGGACACAGACACGGATTCAGGATACAAGATCACAGGCTAGCACCATGACACAGAAACAGATTCGGGATACAGGAACACAGTCTGGTACCAGGATACAGACATGGATTTAGGATACAGGAACACAGGCTGGAAAAAGTAACCAGGAATAATTTAAGAATAGAATCAGGAACTCAGGCTGGAACCGGGAACCAGAAAGAGATTAGGAAAGGCATCAGGAACTCAGGCTGGAACCGGGACGGGAACCAGGTATGGATCAGGAATGGAATCAGGAAAGGAGGCTGGAACCAGAAACCAGGAATGGGATCAGGAATGGACCTGGACACTTGAACAGGTTCAGGCATTCGGAACGGGTTTGGGTACGGAATCAAGAACAGATTGGGTATGGAATCAGGAACGGATTGGGTATTCAGTGAGTACCGAATCTGCGGCAGGATCCAGGGACCGGACAACGAGCTGGTAGCCATGAGGCACACAGACTACTGAGGACTAATGTTGCACAGGCACCTCTAAATAGGGAAGGGTGCATTAAATACCTGGTACTCACCAGTGATAATAAGCTTGGGATACACCAGGTGTCACGTGTAACTTCCCAGCGATAGGATGGGAAAACGTCTGGGGCGTACCTGGTACTTCCCAGCACTTATGCTGGGAACACATCAAGTGTGTCCGTGCCACCCCTTTTAGAAGCAGGAAGAGCACGCATGGACAGAGAACCCATGTAGAAAGTGCAGGTTGTGGAAGCCGGGACCTACGGTGGGCACAGAAGTAAGACGAACAGCTGGTGGAGGAGCAGCACTTTTTGAGTACATCGGCATCCCTGTCAGTTAGTATAAGGAATGCTGCCATTACAGTTGAGTACGTCAGCATCCCTGAAAATTAGTGCAGGGAACACTGGTGTTACACCAGTCCCAATACAATTAGAAAACGCAGCGCGCGTCCGGGAGTGGACCCACTGGACCATACACAAGACTCCCCTGGAAAAGCTAACCTCAAGCAAACCCTTATTCAGGGGCTGTCAGGCGCAGCCCCAGGGGGCCGAAAAGCACGACTGCCAGCACCAGTGGTATCGGCTCATACAGACAGGAGAGTCTCTGTAGTCCAGTACGGATGTACACAGATGTAAGGGCACAGAGGAAAAATCACAGATGTGGCAACATGATGTGGTATCCAGGAAGTGGCAGCACGGAGGTGATGGCTCAGATGTGCCAGCACTGTAGACATGACTCAGGCGTGGCAGCACAGAGATGGTAACGCAAACGTGGCAGCACGGCAGTGGTTACTCAAATGTGGCACCACTGAGGTGGTAACTCAGATGTGGCAGCATGGTGGTGGTGGTAGCAGCAGGCTCTTGGAATTGACACAGATAGCGGGTACAGGTAACTAGTACTAGAACACGAGACGCAGGACTAGACAAAGTTATGGGTACAGGCCATGAGAACTAGCAATTCACTACGGATAGGTACTGATGGTAAAGGTGGTTGCTGACCCCACATCATTTATTTATTTATTCCCTATCCACATTTGTTTGCAGGACAGTTGTTCTTCTCATACCCCAATTATGCTTCCTTTTTCAGGCCTGCTAGCCCTTACTGCAACCATTTTAAAGTAATTTTACAGTACCAAAATTTGGGTCCCATTGACCTATATGGGGTTCGGGGTCCAAGGCAAAGTTCCTGTCCGGGTACCAAACTGAACTTTTAATTAAAGTCCAGCTGAACCCGGCAAACCCGGACATCCACGGGTTCACTCATCCCTACAAACACGTGTTACCTATAATGGAAATGTTACAGATCCCCACACAGGGGGCCCAAGTATTCTTACATTTATAAAGAAGCATGTAGTCAAGATTTTCAGCATATAAAAAGGAGGAGTAAGGGCAGGTGGGTAGAGATCACAATAAAATACCAATTTAGAAACTTGTACAGACATGGCTGAAAGTGTTGGCAACCTTGAAATTGTTCCAGGAAATGAAGTATTTCGCCCAGTAAATTATTGCAATTACGTATGTTTTGATATACAGGTTTATTTCTTTTGTGTTGTATTAGAACAACACAAAAATAGAGTAAAAAAGGCATACTGGACATAATTTCACACAAAATCACTAAAATGGGCCTAACAAAATTGTTGCCACCATCCCAAAATTGTGAGTAAACAATTTTGTTTCAAACATATGAAATCAAATAAAAAGGGGAAAGTTGACTCTATCTTTGCATTGTGTGTCTAAGCATGAGAACAGAAAGAGGAGAAGACAACTGTCTAAAGGACTTTGAGAATAGTGATGGGCGAACCCCCCGATATTAGTGTTCAGGAGACTCGACCAAAGTTTTGTAACGTTCAAGCTTGGGTTCTGAGATAACGCGAACTTGCATCTGAACACTGAACTTAGATTTTACAGTTATGGGATGTGGCAGGGGGCTGTAAAATAAAGAATACAGTTAATAATAAACATTTTCATTATACTTACAGGTCCTGGGACGCATCCTGCAGCGCTGTCTCCTGACACTTCTGCTGCCGAGTCCGATCATCGCTGTGCCCTCCCGGTAACCACCACTGATGATAGGACCTTCCGTGACGTCGTAGCCATGTGACCAGTCACATGTGAATGTTGTATTATCTAATTAGCTACAGACTGGTCACATGACTATGACGTCATGCAAGGTCCTGTAGTGTCAGTGTCTCGGTGCTCACCTGAGCATCTCAGTACTCGATATACCAGCGAGATGCTCACACACATTCTTGGCTCCCCCACCCTGCATGTTGACGCTCTTTACAAAGTCAGCCCACATGCAGAGATTGGCTGCCAAACACTAATGCCACTGCCGGTGAATAGTGGCATTGGGAATCAGGTGATCGGAGATCACTGTTACTATAGTAACCCACTCGTTAGGTTACTATGACAACGGTGCAGCCTCTGATCACTCATTGAGTGATTAGACAGTGGGGGAGCTGAAGCGTTCTTCCTCCCCCCATGCATTCTGATATAGCAGGGCTGCATTGGGTGAAGAAGACAGAAGACCAGGATCGTGAAGGGTTGAGAGGGAGTAATAAAGATGGAGTCCCTAAGTGTGTCTGTATATTTATTTCTGATAAAGTATTTTTTCTCTGTGTGATGTATTTTTTTAACCCTTTATTGGAGATTCTTAATGGGCTGGTCAAACTTGGCCTCACATTAAAAATCTCTGGTTTAATACTAGCTGGTAAAACAAAGCTGGTATTAACCCCTTATTACCCAGTGTGCCACCCGGCACCAGGGGCGCTGAGAGAGTTGGATACAGCGCCAGAAGATGGCGCTTCTATGAAAGCGCCATTTTCTGGGGCGGCTGTGGACTTCAATTTGCAGCAGGGGGGGCCCAGAATGCTTGGGCCAACCTTCGCTGTGGATTACAATCCCAAGCTGCCTAGTTTTACCTGGCTGGACACAAAAATTGGGCAAAGCCCACATCAGGTTTTTTTTTAATTATTTCATGAAATTCATGAAATAATTAAAAAAGGGCTTCCCTATATCTTTGATTCCCAGCCGGGAACAAAAAGGCAGCTAGGGGTTGGGGGCAGCCGTACCTGCCTGCTGTACCTGGCTAGAATAAAAAAATATGGCAAAGCCACCTCTTTTTTTTTTTTTAGTTTTTTGGCTGCCACCCCCGCTGCCTGATTTACCTTGGCTGTCGATCAAAATACAGGGAAGCCCATTAATTTATTTTTATTTAAAAAATAATTAAAAAAAAAAATGTGTGGACTCCCATCGTAATTTGATCGCCAGTCAGGTAAAGCCAGGCAGCTGGGAGCTGGGATTCTCGGCAGCCCACAGTCACCCCTGTAAATGTTGCATTGTTTCTTAGCGCCATTTCCAGGCGCATTTCCCGGCTTGTCCAGTAGCCCTCGTGCCAGGTGGCTCGCTGGGTAATAAAGGGGATAATAAAAACACACACCACAAAGAAAACATTTTTATTAGAAATAAAACAAAAAAAACATTTAGAGACTCCATCTTTATAATAAAAAAAATCCTTAGTCTGACGTAATCCAAAGCCAGAGCCATGTCAACTCTGCTTCATCACTCTGCACAGACACAGTCTATACACAGTGAGAAGCATAGAGACCTATGTCAGGTCTGCTACATCACTCTGCACAGAGAGATGAAGCAGGCTTACTGTGAGGGGATAACTGCAATTGCATCTCGTATTGCATCACCCCACTCTACCGACAGCAACGACTCAGTGAATGGAAATAATCACAGCTGTCCCGCTGCTGTAAGGAGATTGTGTGCCGTCATGTGATACAACAATCGCATCACGGCGCACCAGGACCTTTGATGACGTTATAGTCATGTGACCAGTCTGTAGGCAATGAGGTAATACAACATTCACACGTGACTGGTCAAATGAATATGACATCACGGAAGGTCCTGTAACTCAGTGCTGGTTACTGGGTGGCACAGCAATGATCGAACGGACGCGGAAGTGGCCAAGAGACAGAGTCTGCAGGATGCGTTGCGGGACCTGTAAGTATGATCATAATGTTTTTTAATAATGTGCTTTTTTTTTACAGACCCAGGACCCAATCTGGACCCGAACTGTAACACAAACTTCGTAGGAAAGCTTGTGATGGGGCTCATGTGCACGAACACCATGTGTTCGGTCTGGCCCCTGAACTTTACAGTTCGGATTTGCCCATCCCTACTTGAGAACCAAAAATGTTGAAAAATATCACCAATCTCATGGTTGCAAGTCCATCCAGACAAGACGTATCCATTCCTGGATGTGGATGGCAAAAAAAAATTAATGAAAGTTTGCAACGCAGGATAATTTGGATGGTGATTAATCAAACTCTTTTTTTTTTTTCCAAAACCATCTCCCTTATGTCACCTTCCACTCTCCCATTCAACATTCAATTCTTTCTTTCTTTCAGTCCCTTTTACATTCTTCTTCATTCTGCACCCAAATACAGTCTCTATTGTTTCTTATCCACCATGATACATGCATATATAATAAAGTATATCACAAAAGTGAGTATGCCACCCACATTTTTGTAAATATTTTATGTTATGTTTTCACTGGACAACACTTTTGTTGCCAGCGGTTTTGACATTTATTGGCTGTGTGAGTTATTTGGAGGGCGTAACAAATTTATATTTTTATACAAGTTGTACACTGACTTTACATTGTATCCGTCATATCTTCAGTGTTATCCCATGAAATGATATAACAAAATATTTACAGAAATGTGAGGGGTGTTTTTTTCATACTTTATTGACTATACTATATATATCCCCTTTATGAGCATTCTTCATTACATTAGCTTTTACAGTATTCTGCATTTATTTATTTTTTTATTATTGTGTAGTTAGAAGTTATATTTTTTGTATTATTTATCCTGAGATTTTACTCTTGAATTTTTCTGTATGAAATGACTCTGGTTACACATCAGTCCCTCCACGCCTGTTATTATTTTTGTTGACTTGAGATGCTATTTACTGTAAATCATTTTAGTGTCATGAAATATGCAGAAAATAGAGGACATACAGAAGAGACAAATACCTTTTCATAGCAATCTGTATTTTTCACATGATTTCTGGTGACTTCTTTAGAACCTAAGTGGTTGTATGCTATTGATTGTTGAATACATAAGATGGGACCTGTCATTCATTCCCACACAAAGAAGAGTTTTCTTTAAATTCATACTATTGCATACCAATATTCTTTACTATGACATGTTGATAAAAGAAACCTACATCTATAATGCATGACTCCTTTTCTACAGATCACATTATAATCAGCTTTTCAGGAGATTCAGTTTGCACACACATCAATAATACACTCTTGACAGCAATTTTTTATTACTTATGATGGCTTCTCTTTTTATGCATAAGACTGAAAGATTGTTAGAAATCCCTTCCCTTATTATCAGCATTGCTGGTTAGTGATGTGTTTATCAGTAGCTACTCTGCCTTCCTTCTTCTGTACCTCTTCCTCCATTGAAGATATAATAATAATCCTTCTATTGTGAGATAGGCCGAATCCGCATATTCTTTAACTATAGGAGGAATCAACGAATGACTACCCCTTGATTTGTTCACTCTGAATGCATGTGTACATCAGATAAACACTGATAAGGAAAAATATCACGGTAGCACTGCCAAACATCTGAGACTATCAATAGGTGAGATACAGTTCCTTGAAAAAATATTCATACCCGTGAACTTTTTCACATTTTTTTCACAGTTAGACCCAAAACCAAATGTATTTTATTGGGACTTTATGTGATATATTAACACATAGTAGTAGCAAGTATTTGTGAAATGTGAAGGAAATTACATGGTTTTCTAAATATTTTAAAAAGATAACTCTAGTGTATAAAGTTGTGGATTAAACAAGCGCAGTACGAAAAGGAAAAGTGTGAAAAAGCAGGCTGCTCACCTTGAGTGGTTGTGTGACCCACACCCAGTGCAAAAACGTTATCAGCTACCGCAAGGTCCACCAGCCCTAAGGGCGGCTTTGCACGTTGTGACATTGCACGTGCGATGTCGATGGGATCAAATCGAAAGTGACGCACATCCGGCGTCGCAGTCGATATCGCAACGTGTAAAACCTTTTTGATACGATGAACAAGCGCAAAAGCGTCGTTATCGTATCATCGCTGCAGCCTCCGACATTTCCATAATGCCGGTGCAGCGACAGGTGCGATGTTGTTCCTCGCTCCTGCGGCAGCACACATCGCTGTGTGTAAAGCCGCAAGAGCGAGGAACATCACCTTACCTGCCTCCCGGCTGCAATGAGAAGGACGGAGGTGGGCGGGATGTTTACATCCTGCTTATCTCCGCCCCTCCACTTCAGTTGGCCGCCTGCCGTGTGACGTCGCTGTGACGCCGCACGACCTGCCCCCTTAGGAAGGAGGCGGGTCGCCGGCCAGAGGGACGTCGCACGGCAGGTATGTGCGTGTGAAACTGCCGTAGCGATAATTATCGCTACGGTAGCTTTCACTAGATATTGCACGTGCGACGGGGGCGGGACTATCGCTGCAGCATCGGTAACACATTGTTACCGATGTCGCAGCGTGCAAGGCCCGCCTAAGGCTGAATCATACAGATAGAAACCTGGCAATACGTGTCTCAATCTGCACTACTGTAAATAAGGTGATGGTCCCATCCATAGTATAAATAAAAAGGGTGCTTTATTGACACATTTCAAAGTGATTCCCCATGTCTTCCTTAGTATAGACACCAAATTCAGATTAAAAAGATAAATATGACAATAGTGTTATGCATTTATATTCAGCCCCCTGAGTCAATACTTTGTAGGACCACCTTTCACTGCAATTACTCCTGCAAGTCTTTTGGGGTATGTCTCTACCAGATTTGCATATCTAGAGGCTGAAATTATTGCCCTTTCTTCTTTGCACAATACCTCTAGCTCAGTGAGATTGGATGGAAAGAGTCTGTGATCAGCAATTTTCAAGTCTGGCTACAGATTCTCTATGGGATTTAGGTCTGGACTGTGACTGGGTTATACACACACATGAATATGCTTTGATCTAAACCATTCCATTGTAGCTCTGACAATTTGTTTAGGGTTTTGTCTTACTGGAAGGTGAATCTATATCACATTCAAGTTGTCTGCCGCTTCTAACGGGTTTCCTTTCATGAATGCCCTGTAGTTTGCTCCACTCAAGCCTGTGATCACTTTACTATGCTGGATTTTCCTCCGTTATCTTGCTTGTAGAGGAGTAACTCTGACTTGGTAGATGGGAGGCTTCAGAGATACTGAACTTGTATTAAAAAGGTGGTCCACTGCTCAGCATTAGTAGCCACATCGATGGAAAGCTCATAGAGAAGGTATTTCTCAAATACCTTGTGTAGTAAATTCTGACTCTCAGCGGCATTATTGCGGTCCGCTCATCCGCATCACGTGACCCCCAGGCTCTGTGATCTCTGAGATCAGGTGATGTCACTTCAACTTCCAGTTGGGGGTTCCAGATGGCGTTCCAGACATTATTTTTTAATTGGTTTGTAGGCTTTCGTTTGTGAACACAACCTCACCCACACCCACACCTATCGCTAGTCCACATTATACATATATAGCCTGGGTCTCAGCTTCCCACACACAATAAGTTTTTTAACTTCAAGACAGGACACACATTAGCTAGGGACCCCAATGTAAGAGAATACCATGACGAGGTGTTGGGGCTCTGTTGTAGTGATCAATTCAATAGCTAAATTTTTCATTATTCTTAAATTCATGGCAGTTATGCAGATTCCATTGTCATATTTTCATTCTCACATATAGCTATTGTATTTTTCATTGCCAGTATTCATACAGCAGTTTCTGCTTTACATTTATTCCCCTTGCACTGTCACTGGTGTGCAGCCCTTCTGTCTATATAGTGAAGTTTTTTAGGGATTTTACACCCAGTTCAGACTTAGAATGGTGTTCCAGACATTATTTCTTAATTCAACTTCCAGTTAACCCAACATCACCGAGGCGGCCCCAGTCTGCCTGAGAGACTGAGCTGTGGGCGGAGTTTCACTGCTCGTCACAGCCAAGCATCTCGCGCGCTATCTCCTTCGCTGCAGAGCGCCGCAAGCAGGAGCGGTGCTGGGCTGTGACGAGCGGTGAAACTCCGCCCACAGCCCAGCCACTCACTGAGGCTGGAGCCCGTTTTGGTGATTTCGGGTCAACTGGAAATTGACTTGACATCACCGGATCTCAGCGGCCACAGAGCTCAGGGGTCACGTGATGAGGATGAGCAGACCATAATAGCACCACTCAAAGTCAGAATTTACTACACACGGTATTTAAGAAAAGCCTTCCCTATGAACTTTACATCGATGTGATCACTAATGCTGAGTAGTGGACAACTTCTTTAAGACTGATTGGTAAGCTGATCAACCCTTTTTTCAAACAATTTATGCAGGAAGGGATCTTAATATTCCTACACTGTGTTAAAATTGTGTTTTTTTTTAAAGTTTATTGTTGCCACACTTGTGTAACCTTTTGTTGCCCTAAAGTACCTTTGTGTACCTGCCAGCTTCTGTTTTGTGAGGGTCATAGTATGAGGCAGCATCAGGACCAAAATTATACATATAATTTTATGGCTACCAAATTACATGAGGGAAAATTCCTGAAGAGGAATATATGGGAAGGTGAGGGGGGCAATATTAATATACACCATGTTCCAAATTATTATGCAAATTTGATTTAAGTGTCATAGCAATTAATTTTTTTTTAATGAAACTCATTGATGGTATTGTGTCTCAGGGTTCTTTGGATCACTGAAATCAATCTCAGATACCTGTAATATTTAGTTTGCCAGGTGAGCCCAATAAAAGGAAAACTGTATGTTCCACAATATTAAGCAAACCGCAGTTTTCAAGTAACAGGGGAAAGAAAAAGGATCTCTCTGCTGCTGAAAAGCATCAAATAGTGTAATGCCTTGAACAAAGGATGAAACATTAGATATTTCACGAAAATTTAAGCGTGATCATCGTACTGTGAAAAGATTTGTGACTGATTCTGAGCACATATGTAGCACCTAGGAATATGGGATACTCGGTTCCGGGCAGTGTACGTCTTGGGAATGTCACAGTGGTGGCCGTTACCCGGTTCCGTGCCCTTTTTGTAATGAGGATATTTACAGGGATTTGTTGAAAAAAGTTTATATGTGACAACACTTGCGGTGTTACGGCTAAGTGTAGGGAGCCGCCGCTGTAGAATGTCTCTACTGGGGCTGGTGGTATTGGCAGCTAGTATAGTAGACCCGCTGCAAGTAGGGTTTTGCCCCAGCGGGTGTATGGTACAGTGGGCGTCGGAAGAAGGGACTCCAAACAGGTATTCAGTGCAACTGGTTTACTCACTTTCTTGAAATGGTAACTGGCAGCCCGAGGCCGGCTGGTTTCCCCTCCAGGTCCTCTTCGTCCCAGGGCCAGTCTGGTTTCTCTGGTACCATCTTCCCCTGCACCTGTCTTTGGTAAGTGGGTCCCCGGGTTATAGAACACTGGGGTCCTCGTTCTGTTGTTTGTCCACTTCTGTCCGCCTGACGGTAGCATGAACTCTGTGGGGTTGGAGCCTCTGGTCCTGTCCCCGGTTTTCCCTTTGCTACTGAGTCTTCGGATTCTATAGGGTCAGCAAGGTCCTTGGTGGTCTCCTTTGCTGTGCAGTTGTTAACAGGTCGGCTTGATGCTCTTTCCTGTCATAGGGTCCTGTACCTCATCGGTACGTAGTTTTGGGAGTACTCCACCGGCAACCACTTCTCCTGGGTACCAGGTCACCTTTAACCCGAGTCAGGATGTCGCCTCTGTCTTAGACTGACTACTGACTTCTCCTCTCCATAGTCTGCCCCTCCCACCTGGTTAACTAGTGGACTGAAGTAGCTCCACCTCTAGGTGGCCATCCATTGGTCCAACCCTAGCTGGGTACCATTGTATGGGGGATTGTTGGGGAAAACTGAGATTACCTGGGTTTTTGTTGTTACGGACACTAGGGTTCTGGGTCCCTAAGGGGGTAGGCCCTGCATCCTTGTGGGGATACAGAACCTTGTAGCACCCTGATGGTTTCAGGGGCGCTACACATACTTCTTTGTGCTGATAAAAGCAGAATAAGGAAGGTTTCTGCCAAGCAACTTAATCGGTTTAAGAGAGCAGTTGCTAAAAAGCCAATACAAACCAGCAAACAGATATTTGAAGCTGCTGTTGCCTCTGGAGTCCCTCGAACCTCAAAGTGTGGGATCCTTCAAAGGCTTGCTGTGGTGTATAAACCTACTATTCTGCCACCCCTAACCAGTGCTCACAAACAGAAATTATAGCAGTGGGCCCAGACATACATGAAGACCAATTATCAAACTGTCTTGTTTACTGATGAGTGTCGAGCAACCCTGGATGGACCAGATGGATGGAGTAATGGATGGCTGGTGGATGGCCACCATGTCCCAACAAGACGGCAATGTCAGCAAGGAGGTGGAGGAGTCATCTTTTGGGCTGGAATCATGGGGAGACTTCTGGTAGGCCCCCTATAGGAATCCTGAAGGTGTGAAAATTACCTATGCAAAGTATATAGAGTTTCTGACTGACAACTTTCTTCCATGGTACAAAAAGCAGAAACATGCCTTTAGGAGATAAATCATCTTCATGCATGACAATGCACCATCTCATGCTGCAAAGAATACGTCTGTGTCATTGGCTGCTATGGGCATAAAAGGAGATAAACTCATGGTGTGGCCACCATCTTTCCCTGACCTCAACCCTATTGAGAACCTTTAGAGTATCATCAAGCAAAAGATCTGAGGGTGGGAGGCAGTTCACATCAAAACAGCAGCTCTGGGAGGCTATTCTGACATCATGCAAAGATATTCAAGCAGAAACTCTCCAAAAACTCACAAGTTCAGTGGATGCAAGAATTGTGAAGGTGATATCAAAGAAAGGTTCCCATGTTAACATGTAACTTGGCCTGTTAGGATGTTTTTGGATTTAAATAGCTTTTTATTTCAGTGAATGTGACCTCCTAATGCTAGAAATTCCACAAATGAGCATTTTCAGTTCTTTAAAACATATAAAATGTTTATGTGACGCACCTGGACTATCAGGTCGTCACAGGGTATTGCACAAGCTGCCCTTCCGTGCAGTATTCTGCCTCCCTCTTGGTTCTGGGTCCCTACTTAAGTGGTGTTGCCTCCAACAGCAAATCAAATCCTAGAGACACCCTGCACCACACAGCAGGGAGACGAAAAATCGACCGCAAACAGCTGCTATGCCAAACAATTTCTTTTATTTAGACGATTTTCTCCATAGGTGCAGGTAAAAATGCGGGAGGTGGCTTGGATGCGAGTCCCTCCACAGGACTGAGTCCTGTGGAGGGACTCGCATCCAAGCCACCTCCCGCATTTTTACCTGCACCTATGGAGAAAATCGTCTAAATAAAAGAAATTGTTTGGCATAGCAGCTGTTTGCGGTCGATTTTTCGTCTCCCTGCTGTTGGATCCCCTAGCTGTCTGCTACCGACCAGCACGCTGCGCCTGAAACCAGCACCACATGATAACCATCAGCACGTGAGCCACTGAACCAAAAGGTAAATTGAGGGCAGGCAGTGCAGGACTTGTTCTCGTTTGGCTACACCCTGCACCACACCCACCTGACAAACCAGTGGATGGCTTGAGTGGAAGAGTCGCCCACCTGGGGGGTCAGGGAGGGGAGGGGAGGTGTGTAGAGAGTCAGTCTGTGAGTGGAGAGAGAGTTGAAAGTAGCATTTGAGCTGAGAGGAGCTCAGAGGAAGTTGGGAGACGTGACTCCTGAAGTAACTGCCTAGATTGCAGATGGTGGTCTGGGCCTAGAGGAGTCGGACCCCTGGTCGCAGGGGATTGTGGCGAGGTGCTCGGACTCATCGACGAGGACGGCCGGCAGCCTAGCCCTATCACCGATCCAGAACCAAAGGCACGACGGGGTACATGGACCCTAGGTCAGGGAGTAGCTTCAGGCAACCCGACAATTCACCTTAGGAGAACGGAGCCTTTACGATCGTATTCCACACACTCCAGAATTGGGATATTAGCGCAACAAGTGGAATAGGACTTTCCAACCAAAACGGTCCAGAAAATCCCAGACGTGAGCCCTGAGAGCAAGCTCCCATACTTAGCCATAGTAGGGAGTAGTGCCCGGCTAGTTTCATGCTACCGGGCCATCAAGTTGAAGTCAAACTAAGTGCCAGGAGGAAAGTCACGGATCACCAGGCACCCGGACGAGCAACCCTCAGCGGCAGCGGTACCTAGAGACTTGGTTTACCCAGTTGTCTGTTTATGGACTGTGTGAGTACGAGAGTGATCCCTGCATCTGTGCCACCTCCGTGCCGGCAGCCTGCCGCTGCTCGGGTCCGGGCCTTCCGGTGGGTGGCTCGAGGGTCTCCGGACCCGGGGGATCCCGCGAACACTCCGAATGAATAGGGTTTGGGGGTGGTGGATATAGGACGTATATGTACGGGCTGGGCCGTACTAGGTTCGTGACGCCACCCAAGGTGTGTGGTGAGTTTGGACACCACCGCTGCAGTTACGGGGCACCCGGGGGAGATGTTGTGCAGCAAGTTGTTAACCCCTCCATGGGCAGGGATGGTGGCCCCGGGACCCGTTGGGGTTGGTGGTGCAGGGAGATGGGCAACCGCAGGGTACTGGTGTACTCACTATTAAGAAAACACATGAGTCTCTGGTAAA